>NC_051409.1:6356184-6357322 GCF_015228065.2 Penaeus monodon | reverse complement strand
ATTGTGTCTTTAATAGACGAATATAGAAGGGAAAACTTCTTTAGATAGAATAAGTTTTAGATACTTTTAGCGATAGAAACCTGTCTTCACTCGGTTTTGGAATGAAATGTGCAATTAATAATAATAATATCATAAACCTAAACATTTTTCGACCAAAGAAACCCAAGGACGACAACCTAACAACCATACACAACTTAATCCAAACTAAATAGTTTCATATCCGTCAAGATAACCCGTAAATGGGACCGAAAAAAAAGTCTCGAAAGGAGAAATACAAGAGAGAATAAGAAAAGTAGAGAAAAACACAAGAAGGCATTCGTGTCTAGGACGATTTAGCGTCGACACTGAACGCATAGCCCTGAATGACGTCACTCAGGGTCAGTTATCCTCGTCAATTACGTCACATGTGCGCTCGCTTATCCTAGCGCTATCGCAGATTTGCCAAGCATTTCCCTCTCGTTTTGAACGCGTTTAAAACGGGAAAATACACTTATACGATGGTTCGGTTTTTTTCCAATGATCCGTTTTTTTGTTGTTTAGATTTACGATATGTGAAAAGAGCATTTAAGGCGAGATATATCATTTAAAGTATCCAAAGCACCGTGGGTGATCACAGTCCTCCCCCACTTTAAGGGAATGGACTCGCCCATCCCTCCCGAGTTGGGGGGGGGGGGGTGAGGGAAAATGGACGCCGGGGGGAGGGGGGGCGTGGAAAGAGAATTTCCCGCGCTTATTTTGACAACAAAACCGATTTTACTGACCACGTGCCACCCCTTTTCACGTTAACGGATCCCTTTTCTTTTTTGACAACGGTCGAGGAACTGATATCCGTAACGAATATCCTCTTATATTGAAGAAAACGTGAACAAAGGTTAAACGTGTCGAGTTGACGGCCAAGGTCACACGCGCTAACCTGGTATGTAGGTCACGTGGATTCTAAAAAGGTCATTGCTATGCACTGGATGTCAGTTGAATGTATTTTATATCTTAATTAGTGCGATTGTCTTTTTTCTCTTTTTTCTACTTGTGCTCATTTGTGTTTTAAAGTTTTGAATGATTTATTTGAATTGTTTCGTTTTGCCGGCACTGAAAGAGACATTGATCTGACCTTGGAATTACGGCGTTGTGGGGAACATAA
>NC_051409.1:6355178-6355314 GCF_015228065.2 Penaeus monodon | reverse complement strand
ACTTATTACTCTCTCTCAGAAATAACACAAAGTTGCAAATATGGAATTTTTCTTATGCTGAATATTATTGTTGACACCCTCGTAAATATTACCTATAATCAAGAAGGTTGCACTGATAATCAACATTTATTTTCTA
>NC_051409.1:6354676-6355071 GCF_015228065.2 Penaeus monodon | reverse complement strand
CTTTACATCCGAACGAGCAAATAGTGTAATGAAGTTGGTACTCGAATTAAACTTTGCATACAATATCATTAGCAAATTACTGCAAGAGATGTACATTTTCAAATTACGTATTTACAGTGTGCCTAAACAACGTACATTTCCACATTAGATAGAAAGTAATAAAATTTGTGACTCCGGATCCAAGACTTTTACAATATTTTATCAATAGAAGTTTTTCAGTAACAGTCTATGCTGGTTATGTCTTTTTATTATGAATAGGAATACCGTGCCTCGCTGTCTATACGAAAAATACTAAAACAAGATCAGGTTATCAATAAAAAAAACATAGGTATATTTTTTCCAAGTATGTGACGTATTTTTCCGGTTAGTAGTTATTTAAAGGGGTTGCAACTAAG
>NC_051409.1:6353174-6353277 GCF_015228065.2 Penaeus monodon | reverse complement strand
ATGCCGATGTTGATAACAGCGGCCACGCTCCCCAAACAAACCACCGAGTACTGCGTGTTGCTAAGTAGCAGTTCGATGTAAATCCTGAGTGGAATCGATATCC
>NC_051409.1:6350518-6352754 GCF_015228065.2 Penaeus monodon | reverse complement strand
GAGTGTGGCTTCGACTTCACGGAACAGTGTGTGCAACCTGCTATCATCGACCCTTTGCATACCAATAACAGAGGCTAAGCTTTTCCTTATAGACCGAAATTGCCGTTCCCATACACCACCCATGTGGGAGGCCATGAGAGTGTGGAAACCCCACTCGATGTCTCTCCTGTGTAACGCTTTGCATATCTTATCATCTGTAGCCCAGCTGCGTGTTTTTGCACGGATGTCCTTGTTGGCTCTCTGAAAGTTTGATCCTCTGACAGAGATCTTTTCGGGGGTGTCACGCCTCATTATGAATCGCATGAGGGCGTTGACGAATTCGTCTGTATCAAGGGAGTGCAGTAATTCAAGGTGTACAGCTGTGGAACTGAGGTAGGTAAAGACGCATCCAAAATGCTTTACAGTTCTTCTCATGTATGTCACATTAAATGGCCCAAAGCAGTCTACTCCAGCGTGGGTGAAAGGTGGACTATTAGCTGATTATCTTTCCAAAGGCTGATATTCTTTCCAAAGGGAGTTGTCTTCTTTCCATATAAACCTGTGACCATTAGCTCAACACAATTTGACTCTTGCTGATCCTTATTTAAAAGAGTGGTAATTAAGGTTGATTACCTTTTTTCTCTTAGCCTTAGTCGCTCCACAACTTTCCTTAAGCAGTAGGAACGGTTACTGCCAGAATCCAGTAAAGCACAAGTTGTAATCTTTGTTTTTATATGGGTGTCTCCAGACAGAACAACCGGCACTATGGGCAGTGCTATCTCCTTTTCCCTGCCTCTGGTATGGGTCACCCAGATCTTCTGTGATAGTCAGTCATCGTTTTGTTCCACTTTAAAGGCCCCAGTTCTTATATGCTGTTCAAGGGCTCCAGACTCCCTATGAACCTGGTTGTCTGTTGGGGCTTCATGAAGCCATCTAGAGTGACGTCCATTGCAGCTGCCTACACCACAAGGCCGTGCTCTGCAATCCTTAGCCATATGACTCTCCTTCAGACAAACAAAACATTTTCCTTGTGCCCTTACAATCTTTCTACGATGCTCCACAGGCAACAGTCTGAACACGTCACACAAGGGAAGTATATGATTCTCCCCACATAAACGGCATCTGTTAGTAACACCTCTGCTCCCGATGAACCTTGTGGGTAGTTCGCTTTGTGTAATAAAAAACACTTCACGAGAGTGTGGTTTGGTCGGGTACTTAGGATCGCGCTTCGTTCCAGTGGATGTAGCTTCCCCTTGAGTCTCCTGTGTTCCAGTGTATAGTCTTTGGGTCTCCGTGTTGTAATTTTCCTTAAGGACGAGTTCGTTTTCAATTCTCTTGGTTTCTCTTTCCAGGAACTTCAGGACATCCTTTATATGCTGAGTGTGTTCACCCCCTTTTCCTGTCCAATATAAATTCCAACGGCTTTGCATGGCATCATCCAACCTCAATACAATGTCTCTGATTGTTTGTCGTTTGTCAATTTTAGTCAGTTTGTCCAAGTTTTCCGCAAATGAAATGAATGACATCAGTTGAGCGGACATTGTGGAGAGTGCCCGGTAATCATTCTCTCTTATTTTGGGTCCTCTAATTAACTTCTCCCGTGACTGATTCATGTACGTATTTTCATCACCAAATCTTTTGTCTAGTATTTTTAACGCTCCCATTGAGACCCCTCTCTGCTGGTATTTGTCACGCAATGAGATATCAGCTTTTGAATCTCCCAGTCGCAACTGGTGTATAACTGGTTTAATTTGTGCATGGCGGACGCTGATGTGTCAAGAAAAAATTCTTGAAACTGTCTCCTGAATGCCAAATAATTCTCGGTGCTGCCATACTTGAGCGTTGGGAGCTTTGCTTGCATCAATCGCACGGCTTCAATTAGTGCTCCACTGCTCCCCTCCGAGCGTGCGTTGCGGTTTATTCGCCTTCCCTTCTCACTCGTTCTTGAGCCTCGCACTGCATCGTCACGGCTCCGCCCTCCTTTCCCTTTCCTCAAGATCTTTGCCCTTTGTCCTGCTCGTCCCCCTTTTAATTTACCACCCATAACCACACCATTGGCCCTTTTAGCTTTCTTCACGCCCTTTTCCGCACCACAAGGCCTTTTTGAGTCTGTACGGCCTGACTTGACCAGGGAATTACTACGTTTTCTGATGTTCGCAGCACTAATTTTCTTATGAATGTCCCTTTCCTCATCACTCGAGGACCCATTGCAAGCGTCACACCCCTTTTTACGCTTGGTTGCATACCCAGTGATTAT
>NC_051409.1:6349312-6350360 GCF_015228065.2 Penaeus monodon | reverse complement strand
CACTCTGGTACGTATGTCCACCGTTCAATACCTCGTCCTTTGAAGACCCATCAATTTTCTCACTACTTGAGGACCCATCACCTTTCTTGTGCGCAGGACGAGCCCTTTTGCATTTTCCTTGGACCTCCGTGAGGCTATATGTTCTCTCATGCTTCCTCTTCCCGTAGTTGGCTCCCACTTTTCCTTTTCTCACTGCCCTCATAGTGGAGCGGCGCCCCGTCGCTTCAGACCAACTATCTCGCTCGGAAATACCTCGAGATTTCATATACTCATCCACGACCCTCATTATCAGTTGAGTGAGGCCACCGGTTTCTCCAGGGTACATACCTTGCATGGGTGGCTGGTTACCTGGCGGTTCATTCGATTCGTTTGACCCCCCTGCAGCTCGCTGTTCATAACAGGGAACAGCCTCACCTGCTGGTGTAGTGGCATTTTCAGATACCTCTAAACTTCCTTGTGGCTCACAAGCATCTACTAGCTCGCCTCCCATTTCCCCATTTTCTGAGCGGGGGCTCACCAAAACGGGCGTTCCGTCTCGAGACATCATTTAATGGGTCACTATACCTGTAAACGAGACAATATTATCGCTTATGTTATCCTAGCACACTCCCTTTTCACTTAAATCTCTGTTCCCCTTTTCTATTTCTAACTGTCGCACTCCCTTTAATCTAAAGCATAGACAAGCAGCCTTCATATACGGGCACTAATCACCTCGCCTTTCTTCTTACACTACCATGCTTCACTTATCATTTCTTCTCGTAAGATTTTCCGAAATCTGTTCCTCACTTATAGTCTTTACTAAAAAAATTCACCTTATTTCTTACACGAACTCGTGATCAGATGACATTTATCACCAATAACCTTCACTTTATGCTCGCTAAACACGGTGTGTCTCACCCGTAGACTTTCACTGGCATTCGCTCTTCCATCTGTCTTTTCTCTCCACGGGAACGTCGGTCCTTCCTCGGGACGTAGCTCTCGCCGTGCTGCTAATGAGTCACGCTGCCTCTTCCTGTGGTAACAGCTACTGTTTCCCTTTGCATCTGAC
>NC_051409.1:6348688-6348844 GCF_015228065.2 Penaeus monodon | reverse complement strand
CACCACATATATCAACACGGAGGAACACGACTACGGCATTACCCTTATCGCAGCCCATGGGGAAACCGTCAGCCCAGGCGCTAGAGAGGATGATATACGCCAGATGCTGATGCCCGCCCCCACGCCATCCCGATGCTGATGACAGCGGCTACAGAT
>NC_051409.1:6347766-6347855 GCF_015228065.2 Penaeus monodon | reverse complement strand
AAAGTGTAGTAAAAGTGTATAAATATTTCTTTCGAAACTGGTACAACGATTAAAAACCTTGACTTAATCTACTTCTAGCAGAAAAAAAA
>NC_051409.1:6346817-6346898 GCF_015228065.2 Penaeus monodon | reverse complement strand
TTTTAATATAGCTATTAGAAAAAAAATCAACCTTTATGTACAAACAATGAAACTGATATATTTTGAATATAAACGATTAAG
>NC_051409.1:6346652-6346787 GCF_015228065.2 Penaeus monodon | reverse complement strand
CTTAATTTTGAATAAAATTATCCAATAAAGACCGAATGGCCTTTGTAAATAGCAGCGGGTGAGTCCATTTTCAGCTAAGGGGAAGTCCACGTCCTCCCCCGCTTTGGGCGAGTCCATTTCGCACATGGCGGGTTT
>NC_051409.1:6345401-6346107 GCF_015228065.2 Penaeus monodon | reverse complement strand
CTACTTTCACAAAGAAGAGAAAACTTTTGGAAAACACCTGACATAGAAGAAAAAACGAAAAAAAAAAACGAGAGAGTGAATAAGAGAAAGCGAAAATGGAATGAACCGAGAAAGAGGAAGATAGAGAGAGTCGGAGATCGACGAGGGGAGATGAGGGAGAAAGTGAGACAGACCAAGGAGAAGGGAAGAGGAGAGTTAGAAGAGGGGAAAGAGAGACCAAGGAGAAGGGAAGAGGAGAGTTAGAAGAGGGGAAAGAGAGACCAAGGAGAAGGGAAGAGGAGAGTTAAAAGGGGGGAAAGAGAGCCCAAAGGGAGGGGGGAAGGGAAAATTTTAAAAGAGGGGAAAGAAAACCCAAAGGAGAAGGGAAAGGAGAGTTAGAGGGGGGGAAAAGGGGGCCAAAGGGAAAGGGGGAGAGGAAGTTAGAAAGGGAAAGGAGACCAAGGAAAAGGGGAAAAGGGGAAGTTAAAAGGGGGGAAAAAGAGAAAAAGGGAAAAGGGAAGGAAATTAGAAGAGGGGAAAGGAGACCAAGGAAAGGAAGAGGAAGTTAGAAAGGGGAAAGTGAGCCAAAGGGAAAGGGGGAAAGGGAAAAAGGGGGAAAGGGAAAAAAGGGGAAAGGGGAGAGAAAAAAACCCAAGGGAAGGGGGAAGAAAAGGGGGAAGGGGAAAAGGGGAAAAGGGGGGGGTTAAATAGGGGAAAGTAAACAACC
>NC_051409.1:6345004-6345286 GCF_015228065.2 Penaeus monodon | reverse complement strand
AGGGGGGAAAGAGAGATAAACCAAAAAGGGAAAGAGGAAAGTTAAAAGGGGGAAAAAATGAGGTGGTTGAACACCTTACAAAATCTCAGGCGCCAATGTGAAGATCTTGCCCCAAAGGGCCCCGGGTAAAGTTAAATATAAAGTGGGGTAGATGGTTGGGAAAAAAATCTGTGGTAGATAAACTGTGATTTAAAAAAAATTGTGGTAGAGGAGTTATGATAAAAAAATGGCAGATTAAAAAAATGTGGTGGAGTAGTTACGATAAAAAACTGTGGGAGATAA
>NC_051409.1:6343655-6343823 GCF_015228065.2 Penaeus monodon | reverse complement strand
GATCATTTTGGAAATTGGTTAAGCAATATTGTGCATTTAGTGTTGTAAAAATGTTCTGGAGTCGGATTGTACGGAATAGATTGTAGATTGTACCCCGAATGTTTTTCTATAGCGACTGCCCCTTTAATCAGGACAGCGAAAACGTTTAGAACAGTGTTTCTTAACCTG
>NC_051409.1:6342874-6342978 GCF_015228065.2 Penaeus monodon | reverse complement strand
CAGCTTGCATCCGGGGCATACCAGAAATTATGACTAGAAAGTATAAATGTAGATGAGCAATGTGAATAAACTGGGGAAAAAAAAAATTACATTGACTTTAACTC
>NC_051409.1:6342531-6342832 GCF_015228065.2 Penaeus monodon | reverse complement strand
CTTTCGTCTGTGTACTCGAACGAGCGAAGTCAGTGCACAATCAGCGGATATTCTGAGACATGAACTTTGCATTGGGAAACCAAAACGTTTTGTCACGGAAATAGATGAAAATGAAGTCAGTGGCATTTCTGGTTTGAAGAAAGAAATAACGTTTCTTTGTTCTAGAAGTCGTAGTGGCTGTATTGTAATTATAGGGCTTGATATATATATATTTTAAACAAATGAAGGTTTAGGAGAAAATTATTTTGTTCAGGAAATTACAAACAGACATGAGTCGATTGCGATATGTTTTTAGACACTG
>NC_051409.1:6341375-6342451 GCF_015228065.2 Penaeus monodon | reverse complement strand
ATAAACGTGGGAGCATTAAGTCTTCCATTTCGCACGATTAATTCCCCAGACAAGTTTTAGGTGCTTTATAAGACGTCGCATTCAAATAACTCTTGCCATCAATGAGCACTTTCTCATGCGTCCACCCAACCCGTTTCAGCTCTGTAGAACCGCCTTCATTAATCATCATATCTGAATACTTTAGGCATGATGCGGACTGTTTCCACGAAGGGATGAGACTTGGTTTAAAGACCTTGCCTGTACGAGGAAACGTTTGGCACAAAATCGCGTTCGGCTCCTCGCCGTGCCCACCGGAAATGTTCATTTTAGTCAGAAGGGTCTATTGTCACACTGTTATTATTTATGTACTAGAGGGAGGTTTGTATCCTTTGTTTGTGGAGTTGCTAGGCACTCTACCAGAGCTCTCGCCTCGGTAGCGTACCAGGTACATTCAGGGGACTTTCCCATTATCAAACTTCGCTAGAAAGCCAGCCCGGGCTTAGAACCCTCCTTAGAATGATGTTCCCACCTTAACCAACATCCGATTGTGCCGAGATTTACGGACAGATATCGACAAATCTTGCTCTGTACTCTGACAAACAGTGGTCAGGAGGCAGATATTGCAACCTGGACGAGCTTTCCCACAGGCTAACGGAGGCTCTCCTGGAACCGATGTTGTTAAAGCCAACAACCCAACGCGGCGATTGGCTGTTGTCATTGACGTGAAAAGCGCCAGGTCAGTTCACGCCGCAGCTCTTTTACTTTCGGCCATTTTTCTTTGCCGTTAACCAAAGAAAGTGTATGAAAATACCTGCTGGTAGGTAGTACTTGTTATTAGTGATTCAGTCAGTTAAGGAACTCATCAAACCTTTCTTGGCAGTCTGTAAGAACATAAGAACTTCTGATGATTTTAAGTTTTGTTATGGCGACGAAGTACAACCAGTCGTGGTGCAATATTTAACGGACGTGAAAGCTGTCTGCTCTATAGACACTTTCTCATTGTCTTGACATAGTAACAAGAAATAGTAACTGTGCCTGCGTGGCGACACCCTGCATCCACCTACCCGGCCGGCAACGCCAGGACACGCCTACGGTCG
>NC_051409.1:6340723-6340953 GCF_015228065.2 Penaeus monodon | reverse complement strand
ATGCTTGAATTTGTATAATGTTTCTTCACATTATTCAGTATCTTTATATAGTCATTTTATCATTCATGGCAGAATCTGACAAGCTGAGGAACCCAGTTTGGGAATCACTGGTGTGTGTGTGTGTGCGCGTGCATACGCGTTGAATACGTATGTTGCAACATGCTACCACTTGCACAAAATCATTCCTGAAAGTTGTAGTTCTTCCTTTCCTTGTGTGTTTGACTGCAAAG
>NC_051409.1:6339607-6339945 GCF_015228065.2 Penaeus monodon | reverse complement strand
TAAACGTTTCTCAGCTGCCTCGCTCCATTGGCACGTCTACAACTAAACGATTCTTTCAAAAGGGGCTATCACACTAGGAAAATTTTCATTGTACTCTCTGCAATCTGACACCTGTTCTCTGGTGTCCGTCACACGCATCAATCTGTAGTCGGAAAAAAGCTCACATAAACCCTATTAAGCGCCTTTATAGTTATTCCAAAACATTTGTATAAGACCATTTGCACAATATTACCTAACCAATTTCCCAGACGTCATGTGCTATAGATCCTGCGAAAGAAGTAAACTTTTCATAGCAAGTTACAAGCTAGACTTTCGGAGACAACTCGGGGCGTAAGGTA
>NC_051409.1:6339328-6339396 GCF_015228065.2 Penaeus monodon | reverse complement strand
TTAGATAAGATATATTACAGTGGATCTTTCAAATTACTACAAGAAAACCAGCCCAGTAAAATATTGAA
>NC_051409.1:6338875-6339257 GCF_015228065.2 Penaeus monodon | reverse complement strand
AAACCTAACACACCCACACGCAATTTAAAGCCTTTATCTATATCTGTTCGAAGAGATTGTATATTGACTTTTTTATCAGTGATTATTGTGAATGGCATTCTTGTATTATGTCCTTATAATTAACACACCTAGAATTAACATTCATTTTGATTGTAAAATACGGGTTATATGAAAATATGCACATATTAGTCGAAAAAAAAGTGAAATTATAAACATATTTTGGTAAATTTTCTGTCTTTACAGTGCAGAAGACCAAAATGGTGATTGCACCATGCTATTTTCGTGCAAAAAGTGTCTACCGTAACCTAATAAGAAGTAAAGTTTTGTAAAATACGATATGTTAATTATGTATAAATTGTTGATCCACTATTATGATTTGATG
>NC_051409.1:6337805-6337907 GCF_015228065.2 Penaeus monodon | reverse complement strand
CTCATCACGTACAGTTCGTGTATGATGATAAGGCAAAGCCACGCTGTACGTTTTGAACGTGTTGTTGCGTCGTTAATGAATGTCGGTCTAATCTGTGTATTG
>NC_051409.1:6336637-6336702 GCF_015228065.2 Penaeus monodon | reverse complement strand
TTGTCACCGCTCAATCGCCGTCTTTTTTTCCTACATTTATCATTATTCCTCTGTTTTCGTTCTTA
>NC_051409.1:6336018-6336563 GCF_015228065.2 Penaeus monodon | reverse complement strand
TTTCTTATGTTTCTCGAATTATCTAGATACTTCTTTTCTCATTCGTTGAACATTTTGCTTACCAGTTCGTTTCTCCGTTTTCTTTTCCATGCGGATTTCCTGTTTTCTTTATTTATTTTCTTTCACTTACGTCAGGATAAGATATTACTTAGAAATTTCGTTTCGTCAACGGGACATGAGTAACATTACATTATTATATTACTTAATCATCATCACCATTATTAGTTTCATGGTTTTCTTTTCATGCTGTGTGAAGGATATGTTATGCGTGCAAAGATTGTTCTAGAGGCTCCTGTATTACAACACAAATGTAGATTATTGAGGAGCTAAGTGTCAATAAGTTTACATAATATGTTGACATTTTTCGTTTTTTATTATTATTTTTTTAATTCTCAATTTCCTGTGTCTCCTACAGTTTCATTTCGTTTCCTCTCTGTCTCTATGTCTGTCTACTTGTCTTTGTCTCTGCCTCTCCCTCTTTCTCCTTCATACAAATACTGTATATTCTACATTATTGTTTATAAAACATTCTTATATTCTTTTAA
>NC_051409.1:6334660-6335995 GCF_015228065.2 Penaeus monodon | reverse complement strand
TTCTGCATCAAATCCAAATAATCATCGTGGGTTTCAAAATCCACGGTGAGGGATGTATCAAAACGTAATTGTATTTTCGCCCAAAACGTTTTGTGCGACAAGAGGCTCCTCCCCCACCTCTGACGTCAGGCCAATGGCAAAGCATAGAACTCAAAACGTATTGCATTCCCCTTGCATGTTCTGTACGTATGTGTTTCTATATAGAGACACGGCATTTTCTGGTCGGCGGTAGTCTCCTAGCAAACAGTAAGGAACTAGAGAGAGAGAGAGGCAATCGCAGTAATTTGGAAATAACTACTGTGGTCTCTTTAGGAGGAAAATTTTCCCATTCTGACAACACGGAAAAGATCCAGTGCGCTTGTACTGCCTCCTTTCCTCTGGATTTATACATTTGTGGTGAGTGCTATTCTGTGAATAATGTATAGAAAACACTTGTTAATAAGTGCATAATTCGAATAATGCATAAAAAAAATTATAGTTCATGATTCTGTAAAAAGAAGTAAAATGAAAGTGACCATAAGTGAATTACATACTGACGATTCGGTGTCACTTCGGCTACAATTATATTTACAATATACACAAATCGTTTATTTTCGTGTTTACACTGCGTAACTAAGGTGTCAGTACAAAAGATTTAATCAAGAAACGAATTAAACGCAACCAAAGGTTATTTCATGTGCAAAACGTTTTGTCCACAAAGTTCATTTAAAGAAAATTGGTTCAGTGGAGGAGGGACTACGATAAAATTACTGTGACATGTTTAATGTACGGGAGAAAAAATCAGAAGAAAAAATGGTTATAAGTAAAGATAAGATTATAAGACCAATATGCTTCTTTTCCAGGTGCTGTAGGACCTACTGAGTGAATCATACGCCCCACCCCACAGCCGTCACACGCTGTAACGAGGGTTGTTCCCTTGTTACGCTCCCACAACCGTCACACGCTGTAACGAGGGTTGTTCCCTTGTTACGCTCCCACAACCGTCACACGCTGTAACGAGGGTTATTCCCTTGTTACGCATCACACAACCGTCACACGCTGTAACGAGGGTTGTTCCCTTGTTACGCATTCCCAACCGTCACACGCTGTAACGAGGGTTGTTCCCTTGTTACGCATTCCCAACCGTCACACGCTGTAACGAGGGTTATTCCCTTGTTACGCATTCACAACAGTCACACGCTGTAACGAGGGTTGTTCCCTTGTTACGCATTCACAACAGTCACGCGAACGAGGGTTTCCTGTACGCATTCACAACAGTCACACGCTGTAACGGGGTTGTCCCTGTTACGCATTCACAACAGTCACATACGCTGTAACGAGGGCTGTTGTCCTGTT
>NC_051409.1:6334494-6334611 GCF_015228065.2 Penaeus monodon | reverse complement strand
ATGGCTCCCCCGCACGGAACCGGCCTGGCTGTGCGCTCCATGGTCCGCATTCCCGGCAGCGGCTGGGACCGAGCTGCAAGCGCAGTCTGCTGCGACTTCTCCAAGGTGTCGACCCTG
>NC_051409.1:6333609-6334457 GCF_015228065.2 Penaeus monodon | reverse complement strand
TCCACCAGAAGATCTCCTCGCGGCCCTCTCCTGCAGCCTCCAACATGAACAAGCTGGCTGCCGACGAGGCGCAGAAGAAGGTCTGTGAGGAAGTGGCAGGGGGCTCCCGGAAGCGGGCCTCTGAGGACACCCGTCTGACTCCCGAGCCGTCGAGTTCTAAGGTTGCCAGGACGTCGAGCGTGACTCCGAAAACGCCGTCGGGTGTGGCGAGAACCGCAAACCCGCCGAGAGTTGTTATGCTTCGCCCGGTTCAGCAGCTACCGGATTCATACAAGCAAATGCAGCCTGTGCCTGCTCTACAAGGAACACTACATGGGCGCCCTGTTAAGCTTATACCTGTTGCCCATCTGGTCGGAGTTCCCCTGTCCTCTGCTGTATTGTGCGGACCGTCGCCGTCGCCTTCAAATGCAGCAAGTCGACCGACGGTTCCCAGCTCGGCAAGGAGACCAGCAGTAGGCAACGGCGCAGAGAAAATTCAGCCTATGCACTCGGGTGTAATTCTTCAGACAGCTACAACAGAACCTCTCCAGCGTATTTCTATAACTGAATCGTCCATCCAGAAATTGATTGAGGAATCACAACAGCTCCGGCGACAGAATGTATTACTAAACCAACGATTATCACAATACCAAGAAATATTTTCTGACGGCCAGAGACTCAGGAGAGAGATGAGTTCTTTAGGAATTCAGATGTACTAAGAGATATATTATTTTAGTAAATTAATTAATATTTCGTTGTTATTTCCTTCCATTTTTTACCTCCAGTAAAATGTGCAATTATTATAAAATGATAGAAAATTAAGGACTAGAATAAAACACAAGAAAAAAGTAAAATAAAACGAAAGAGAA
>NC_051409.1:6333330-6333402 GCF_015228065.2 Penaeus monodon | reverse complement strand
GTACCCACTGTGAACCATGGAAATTTATAGAGTTGGAGTGTATAATTTTTACGAAAAGTTTGAATATCAGAC
>NC_051409.1:6332623-6333182 GCF_015228065.2 Penaeus monodon | reverse complement strand
TTTAACACTGAAGATAAATTAGTTACTTTTATCAGGCTTCTTGAAGTCAAGGGATCATCCTCATACTTACACTTTATATCTTTTTTATATTTAAGTGTTTAACTATAATTAATCATGTCAACCCTGCTCTTAGTATATTGTCCCCTCAAAATGTGAGCATTATCTGTGGTTGCTGTTGTAATCGCTAAATATTATGGGAAAAGTATTGGTACTTTTCCTGAATGGCATGTTACTCGAATTAACAGCGTAAACGATAGTTAAGCTTGAAAGATGCCGTTATTCCGAACTGTTATGCACCCAAACTGTCGATAGTGATGTTAGCTTCTGTGTTTGAGAAAAAGAAATAGAAAAAAATCATGTAACTTCGTCTTTATGTTAATTTTGATATATCAAATGAAATATATAAATGGAATTTTCCATGCCTTTCATGGGGATCCCAAAACAATCAACAATATTATCTACCTTAATGCCTTCGCCTATTTGTCTCCAGCTGTGATTTCTATCCCAGGGTTCCGCCAGGAAACCTGGGAAATAAGATAAATCGGAAGAGAGAAACAGG
>NC_051409.1:6332245-6332334 GCF_015228065.2 Penaeus monodon | reverse complement strand
AGGGAATTACTAACAGAGACCCTCACATATTGAAACTTTTTCCTCTGACAAGGTCGATCAGGTAGGTAAGTTAATCACCGAGAGAGAAT
>NC_051409.1:6331527-6332213 GCF_015228065.2 Penaeus monodon | reverse complement strand
GCTCGTTCTCCCGAAAAGAGGACATAGCACCTCGAAGTTAGCCTAAACTCTATATAGTATAGATATGTCTATCTCAGCAGATTATAGGAACACAGACAACGCATAGAATGTAGATGCGAGGTCATTGGAGGATCGGCCTTGGGATATTAATTATTTACGAGCTGAGATTAACAAAGATTAACTCGAGACCATCAAATCACAGTAGAACGAACTCAACAGTTTGGCAATTTTTAATATCAACTGAATCTGACATCCGGGTGATATCAGATTGAATTCATATTAAAAACTGCCAAACTGTTCAACTGTTTCTACTGAAGTGGTGGTCTCGAGTTAATCTTTGCTAATTTCAGCTCAGAAAAAAACTGTCAGTCACTATCATTGTCAAGAAGATCCGAAGAGCTATGAACAGGTTTGGTAACAAGACTTGTTGCACGTCAGGAATTCACACATTTTCATGAGGTTTTTGAGTCACTGGGTTTTCTGGTGGCTGAACTGGTTTAATGTGTATCTCAATTTCCTCGCAGAGTAAGTAGCCAAACACGCCAGCCTGATTTGTGGTTTTATTTATTTTCCGGTTCCAATCTGGAATCTCTTAATGGCACTTGCAACCCTGTTACTGTAGACGCAGGGCCTGCTTGGAGGCCAGAGCCAGCCCTGCTTGCAAGGACTGAGCTAGAGTACTAGAG
>NC_051409.1:6329926-6330195 GCF_015228065.2 Penaeus monodon | reverse complement strand
TCCGCACACTTCGCCCATTCGCCGCAACTGTGAAGCAATTAACCGGCCGGTCGTTGATTCTGTTGGTGCCGTTGCTCACGCCCATCTACTACCTCGCGATTTGGGCGGCGCTGACCGTAACGTTTGCCCTGTTACCCAGGACGACCTTGTATCTCCTGGCGGATCTCGCTCAAGTGGCCGTGAGATCCCTTTGGTTGGCGTGCAGGCTGTCGCCGACGTTCGCGAAGATCTCGTTGCTCCTCTGCAGGGTGGCCATCTTCGTTTTCGAC
>NC_051409.1:6328522-6328711 GCF_015228065.2 Penaeus monodon | reverse complement strand
GTTTCTATTACGTATGCAAGCAAGTTCACTGCATACTAGAACCTTACATTCTAGACGTCAACGTAATTCTTTCTGTGACGTCATGAGGCTCATCAAAGAAAACAGCTATGAGGGGAGACACACATATTATGTCTGTATCCTAGTTCAAATATAGGAGCTATCTTGATTTCAAGATTATAAGCCTATTTT
>NC_051409.1:6327262-6327361 GCF_015228065.2 Penaeus monodon | reverse complement strand
ACCACCTACACACCACAGTTAAAAAAGAAAAGAAAAAAAGAAAAAAAACAACATACACCAATGTATCACAAAATTCAAACTCTTAAATAAACCAAAACC
>NC_051409.1:6326482-6327201 GCF_015228065.2 Penaeus monodon | reverse complement strand
AACCCTCATCCCCCCAAAGTCGACCACGGAATCGAACACATGGCACCGGCTTCGGCCACACCCGCATTGGGCAACGTGGGCGGACGTGTTCTCTTTCTCTCTTCGTGTAAGTTAAATAAATCATTTTTTTTTTTTCCTTTTTATCGATAGGGAGGAGGTTTTTTTTTATATATATTATTTTTTTGTGAATAGGTTTTTTTTAATTGTACTTTGTCAATATTTATTTATTTATTTATTTTTCTGAGTAAATGAGTGTGAGATTTTTTTTATTTATTTTTTTATTATTTTGTTTACGTTCTTTGTAATTTTTTTAATTTTATTTTTCGGTTTATTTGTCATTGTTTGGTATTTGTATAATTAGGATTTTGTTGTAGTTAGAGGACTGAATTCTGTAGATTTATTTATTTATTTAATATATTAATGTCTTGGATGAATCGACATTTTTGAGAATAATTGGTCTTTTTTTCTTTTCTTTCTTCGATGGACGTTTATTCTTTTCTGGTTTTGGTTTAATTCTTTGTATGATTATTCTTATTATTTATTCTTATGATTATTCTTACTTATTTACTGCATTTACTGTATTTTTCTTCCTTTTTCTTCATTGTTGTTATTATTGTTGTTGTTATTTGTTATTATTATTGTTTTTGTGATGATTTTTTTTTTTTTTTTTTTTGCCTAATTGATCTTTCGGCATTTTGCTTAGACGAAATCGTCGGATG
>NC_051409.1:6326366-6326448 GCF_015228065.2 Penaeus monodon | reverse complement strand
CCCCCCCCCCCCGGTTGTCCGAGCTTCGGAAAAAAGAAAAAAAAACGCTGAAAAGTCGTTATAATCGTTGGTGCTTTGGGGT
>NC_051409.1:6326007-6326321 GCF_015228065.2 Penaeus monodon | reverse complement strand
CCAATAACCCTCCACAAAGTTCGTTTCTTTTGAGGTTAATGTGATTTAGCGTCGAATTTCGAATTACTGGACCTCCGTCTTATGAGAATTTGATAGGGTATGCATAGGGTACGAGAATTTGAAAGGGTATGCTTAGGGTACGAGAATTTGATAGGGTATGCTTAGGGGTACGAGAATTTGATAGGGTATGCTTAGGGTACGACGCGCGGTGTTGATTGGCCGACAACGCGCTGCCGTGATGAGTCCAGTCGGGTTAGTTAGCCTAGGGTATGCTTCCGGGCCGATTCGGTTATGTAGAGACATTGTGATTTAGT
>NC_051409.1:6325539-6325981 GCF_015228065.2 Penaeus monodon | reverse complement strand
TTGAATGATAGTAGAGTCGTCTTCAATTTTTCTTTTTTTTTTGTGGGGGGGGAGGTATATTTTTTATTAGTGTTTCTCACAATTAAAAAAAAAAAAAGATTTATCCAACCCTAGTCAGTCCGAGGATAGCACAAAATAGGAATGCGCAGAAATTTAGATGAAAAAAAAAGAAATAAAAAACCTAAGGGCTATTAAAAAAGAAAAATAGTAGATAAAATTACCGTTAAGCATGAAAATGATTGTTTATAGTTAGTAAGCTTAGCCATTACTTCTCAAACGCCATAGATCATATTTCGCATTCAACGAAACTCCACCTCGTACATTTTCGCGTTTTTTTTTTTTTTTAAGACCTCGCTGTATTGCAAATAAGGAACAGTCTCTCGAAATCTGTCTTTTTCTTATTTTGTAAAGTTTTTGCCGCAAATCTATCATCAACTGAAAG
>NC_051409.1:6324893-6325501 GCF_015228065.2 Penaeus monodon | reverse complement strand
TTTTTTTTTTGTATCTTTTCTTTAATGACAAAATGTATGTCGGTTTGGGTGTGTGAATCGATCTTTTTGTGAAATTTGTATATTAGACATTTCTAGCATATACACACTTCAGTTAACAAGATATTGTATCAAAAGTATAAGCTTTAGTCAAATCATTGAATATTTGATAGCAGTATAAATCGATATTAATAATTTTTTTCAGTATGAATCAATATTAATATTTTTTTTTATGGTATTGTATTGATAAACCAAAGCATAAATATTTTAAAGATATTTGATGAGGCCAAAAAAATTTTATGCCATTATTTTCATTACCATGGTATATTTTTGATTGTAGAGAGAGAGAGAGGTATGTTGTAGGAACTTTGTAATATGAATGGATTAAAAAGCCAACAATATTTTTTTCTTATCTTGTATATATTTTTTTTTGTGTAAGATATTTTGAAAAAATCATTTTCATTGTTACCTTTTTATATATATTCAGTAATTTCATGTTTACAAGGATTCTTTTATGAAAATTATTTACTGTATAATGATATTGACTTTTATTGTAATTTTTGTCCAGTCTCAAAATTTTTAGTGTAGTCATTTGTTTGTCTTATTGATCC
>NC_051409.1:6324617-6324847 GCF_015228065.2 Penaeus monodon | reverse complement strand
CAAGGTTACCTAGACTTCTTAGCAGAAATGAAAGATAAAGTAGTATAAAGTGTAAATTTACTTATTTATTTTAGATTGGCTGTAAGTCTGCCAGAGATTTTGTTTTTCTCATTCTTTGCCCTTGGAAAAATCAGTCTTAAGCACTTTGGGAATCTTAATTAGATTGGTAAAACTGTATTTTCAAAGCCTGGTTAAAAATGTACTGATTTTCTTGAAAAGCATGATGAACG
>NC_051409.1:6324499-6324578 GCF_015228065.2 Penaeus monodon | reverse complement strand
TCGAATAGTGTGACCCATCAGACAGAATGCCCAGAGATACTCACAGGGTATGACATGGCACCGTCTATATTGGAGCTAG
>NC_051409.1:6324118-6324480 GCF_015228065.2 Penaeus monodon | reverse complement strand
TCAGCCAAGAGATATTGACTACTTGGTAACTTTACCTCTTTCTGATACACCCATGCTAAGTGAGATAATTAGGTCAGTGTGTTAAAAGCCATGATTGACTGACGCGTGAGTGACAGGAATGTGCCTATATTTTTATCAAATTCACACAGACACCCCTCTAGCAATACTTCCAGTGCAATCCAAACTATAAATAGCACATAATGTGAGAGTGTTAGAAGTCGTCTCATTTGGGCTATATACATATGAAATTACATGGCAATCCATTGTTAATCTTCACACAGCATGGTAGGGTAAGTAGCTTCTTGCAGTAGGGCACACAGACTTCCAGAATCAATTGGTATGCAATATTATTGGCATTTTTA
>NC_051409.1:6323672-6324069 GCF_015228065.2 Penaeus monodon | reverse complement strand
GGCATTATTATGGGGGATAATGAAAGTGGTATATAAGGGAAAATTTTTTCAAAAGTCAATAATCTTTATCCATTCCAAAATAGTTGCTAGGAACAGGAATTTTGAAATTAAACATTTAAGCACTTTCTTGTTCCTCCAACTGCTAGGTTGCCTGCTACCAAAAATGTCTTCCACCATGAACGGTGTCGAAAGCGACGATGAAACTCCCCAGGTGTCAATAAGTGAGAGTGACGATGACGTGCCGCAGCTGTCAGCAGGAACGATGGCAGCCCTAATGGAATTCTTCAAGGAGGAGGAGGAGAGGAAGGATAAGCTGCGGCAGATTGAGGAGGGAGAGATCCCGGATACCTTCGAGGAGGACTGGGTGAGAGGCGCGGGGCAGGAGAGAATGGAGAGA
>NC_051409.1:6323542-6323619 GCF_015228065.2 Penaeus monodon | reverse complement strand
TAAATAATGTACTCAGAGACCAATGTTCATGTTATCCTTGTCTTATCTCATTTGGGCACAAGGGGTGTTTAGGGTGT
>NC_051409.1:6323367-6323466 GCF_015228065.2 Penaeus monodon | reverse complement strand
AAGGAATCTCCCTTTTTTCTATCATAGCATTTGTCTAGCATTAGTCATAGTAATATCACACATCCATACTCCTTTTATTGATTTTCTACATAACCTTTC
>NC_051409.1:6320011-6323287 GCF_015228065.2 Penaeus monodon | reverse complement strand
GCAGGGACTACTTCATATATATCTTTCAGGGGCTCAATGAGGCATTTTCAGTACACAGTCTATTGTAATCCATAGAAAAGTCCTATTTTTGTGGAGAATGGAGATTTTGTAAAGGACTTCTGTACACTCTGTTGAATAAATTGATGTTTAAGTATGTGTTCTACGTCCACACATTTTCATATTTTTGGAATAGAATTGAATTAGACAGTGCTCAGGCTCTGCTAAATTCACCTTTTCATCATAAAATACACCAATTGCTTGTTTTCAAACTTGTAGCATAAGGAAAGGAGTCGTTAAGTTTGTGACAACTGTGCACCTAGGGGATAGGGTCAGAATAGGTAACCGCACGCTTTAGCACCTAAGGAAAACCCACTAAATCTTGTCTTCCAGAACATGAGTCAGTTTTGGTATGCAGCAGAAACCTCAAATTGCCTGGCCGAAGAATGCCTAAGACTGGCAGGGAACAACGGGACCATTGCTTGTGTGTCTTCGCCAACCCTTTACAGAACCTTAAGGGGAATGGACCATAACTGCAAGTGTGAGTTTTTTCTCTGAGACGTTTTGAGAATGTATAATTATGTAGGGTATCATTTTGAAAAATAGTTCTCGTTGTTTTGTGAACTGTTTTTGCCATTCTCTTTCTCTACTTCTCCATCCAGTCCCTCTCCTCCCCTCTCCTTCTCTCTCTCCTCCCCTCTCCTTCTCTCTCTCTCCTCCCCTCTCCTTCTCTCTCTCCTCCCCTCTCCTTCTCTCTCTCCTCCCCTCTCCTTCTCTCTCTCCCTCTCTCCCTCTCCTTCCTCTCCTTCCTCCCCTCTCCTTCTCTCTCTCCTCTCCTCCCCTCCTCTCTCTATCTCTCTCCTCCCCTCTCCTTCTCTCTCTCTCCTCCCCTCTCCTCTCTCTCTCTCCTCTCCCCCTCTCCTTCTCTCTCTCCTCTCCTCCCCTCTCCTTCCTCTCTCCTCTCCTCCTCCCCTCTCTTCTCCCCTCTCCTCTCCTCCCCTTCCTTCTCTCTCTCCTCTCTCCCCTCCCTTCTCTCTCTCCCTCTCCCCTCTCCTTCTCTCTCTCCTCCTCCCCTCTCCTTCTCTCTCTCCTCTCCTCCCCTCTCCTTCTCTCCTCCTCTCCTCCCCTTCCTTCTCTCCTCTCCTCTCCTCCCCTCTTCTCTCTCCTCCTCTCCTCCCCTCTCCTTCTCCTCTCTCCTCTCCTCTCCTCTCCTCTCTCTCTCCTCTCTCCCCTCTCCTTCTCTTCCTCTCCCTCCCCTCTCCTTCTCTCTCCTCTCCTCCCCTCTCCTTCTCTCTCTCCTCTCCTCCCTCTCCTTCTCTCTCTCCTCTCCTCCCCTCTCTTCTCTCTCCTTCCCCTCCTCTCCCTCTCCCTCCTTCCCTCTCTCCCTTCTCCTTTCCTCTCTCCCTTTCCTTCTTCCTCTCCTTCTCCCTTCCCTTCCTCCCTCTCCTTTCCCCCTTCCCTCTTCCCTCCCTCTCCCTCTCCTCCCCTCTCCTCTCCTCCCCTTCCCTTCTCCCCTCTCCCTCTCCTTTTCCCTCTCTCCCTCTCCCTTCCCCTCTCCTCTCTCCCTCCTCCTCTCCTCTCCCCTCTCCTCTCCTCCCTCTCTCCCTCTTCCTCCCTCTCTCCCTCTCCTCCTCTCCCTCTCCTCCCTCTCCTCTCCTCCTCTCCTCCCTCTACTTTTCCTTTCCCCTCTCTGTTTGTCCTTTTCCTTTCCCCTCTCTCTCCCTCTCTCCCTTTCCTTTTCCCTCTCTCCCTTTCCTTTTCCCTCTTTCCCTCTCTCCCTCTCCTTTTCCCTCTCTCCCTCTCTTCCTTTCCTTTTCCCTCTCTCCCTCTCTTCCTTTCCTTTTCCCTCTCTCCCTCTCTTCCTTTCCTTTTCCCTCTCTCCCTTTCCTTTTCCCTCTCTCCCTTTCCTTCCTTTTCCCTCTCTCCCTCTCTCCCTTTCCTTTTCCCTCTCTCCCTTTCCTTTTCCCTCTCTCCCTTTCCTTTTCCCTCTCTCCCTTTCCTTCAAATAGAATTACAATGACTGTAGTGCACATAAACTGTAAGCATTATCATACAAAATTTACATGACTTCATCTTGAACTAACCGTTTCTACCACTGGATCATGTTCCAGTGCGAGTGCTAGAATATGACACAAGATTTGCCGTCTATAAGGAAGACTTTGTCCTGTATGACTTCAAGAATCCCCTTGCTGTGCCGAGAGACCTGAGGCAGGAGTTTGATGTAGTGGTGGCAGACCCGCCATACCTGGACGAAGATTGCCTCGCCAAGATGGCAATCACCATCAAGTACCTGATGAAGACGGATGCGAAGTTGATCTTGTGTACGGGCACAGTGTTGGAAGAACTTGCGGACCGCTTGCTAGGGGTTAAAAAGTGCAAGTTTGAAATTAAGCATGATAAACAGCTGAGCAACCCCTTTTCTTGCTATGCTAATTATGACTTGGATAGTTTTTGTGAAAGTTGATAATGAGCTTAATATATTATATCTGTTATTAACAAATTATCCACTGAAGAATTAAGCTTGCTGGAAGCGGAGATCGTCTGTGCTAAAAAGTCTTGTTTTGGCAAGCAGTGGCGTTGTGGTGTGTCCCCGTGCTTGTGTCAGACAATAAAAGTGATAAAAAATATAGATAATAATTGTTGTGATATGCATTTTTTTTTTTTTTCAAATATGATAGATATCAAACTATAATATAAAAAAAGTGGTTCCACTTTGCTATGTAACAATTCCATTGATATGTAGTATGTGTCATTTTAAAGATGCCTTACGTATTATAGGATCTCAAAGCCTCTATGACAATAAGTGTCTATAGTTAACTGCAATTACTTTTCCACATTTTAAGCCTTTTTATATTTTGTATATAATTTTTCATTCTGATCATGATTTTTGAAACGAGAATGCAAGTGTTGATGAGCTGTATAATGAAGGTAGAAAAGAAGGTGGGCAAAGAAACTAGCTGCATGCCGTTGGCCTTAAAGTCCACTAATCTTTGGAGACTTGCCTGATGTTAGCTAAACAGAGATTGTACAAGATGGTATAAGTAGGGTGATGTTGCCTTTAATTACTATGTTATATATATCAGTTTATATATGTAAGATTATATCACCTTTACATACTCGTTACTGAGTAACTTCAGTAATTTCCTAGGTTCTAATCTCACATGTTGAGAAATGTGAAGATATGTTATCACTGTTCACATTGTTATGAACATTTACTGTATGAGATGTGTTAGCTGTTATGCATACTGTGTAACAGGCAGCTAAGCTGTATTTTTGCGA
>NC_051409.1:6319488-6319969 GCF_015228065.2 Penaeus monodon | reverse complement strand
TCTCTTCAGTCCTGTTGATTACACCTGAGAAGCTTAACAGATTAACAATTCCCACTTTCCATACTAGTGCAGATAAACAGACAAAATACTCAATATGCTCATGTGTACATCCTAGTCAGGTGCCTCAAATATAATATCTTTCACTTATCCTTTTTAATGTTTTCAAGCTCCATGGATTTCTCAACAGTGTAAACAACATAGAGATGTTGTTTGATTAGTCTGGAGCATTTGTAATCACTACCCATTTTCTGGGGGAGCGAGATACATTGTGGGACAAAAAAGTGATTTGGTAGTATTTTTCTTTTCTCTCCCCTGTTCTTCCTTTCTGAAATTCATTCTTTTCTGATTTTTTTTTCTTTTCATTCTTTCTCTAATGCTGTCAGTCTTTTCAGAGCATCTATGTAGTGGCTGAAAGTGCTATTAATAATTCAAGGGATTATCAGTCTTTTCTGTGGGAGGAATGACTTGCACTGTAACACTT
>NC_051409.1:6319078-6319453 GCF_015228065.2 Penaeus monodon | reverse complement strand
AACTGATGATCATGACAGCTGGTAAAATCTAGAATTTTGCAGAAATCTTTACTTTCTAAACTTCTGAGGTTTATTTTTCACAAACTACAGAGCTTAGTAGGATTTTTCTTTTTTTTATTATTATTTATGTTCATTTACAAAGTATTTGCATTTTGGCTTCAATGTAAATGTATGACCTCATTACCCCATGTCATAGCTGAAAGCTTTACCTCCCCCCTTGCATTTCCTTCCACGGAATAGGGGTGGGATATTGGCCATATGTCAATAGTAGTGATTCACCAATGATTTTAACACCTTGACAAAGGTCCTTTGTTGAACATATTGCACCGCCTGTTTCAATCATACTGGTTTTCTACTGAATTTGAATGGTCGTTT
>NC_051409.1:6318919-6318987 GCF_015228065.2 Penaeus monodon | reverse complement strand
TGAAGTAAATACTATTTAGGGTTTGATCATGAGAGTACTAACATGTGGTAAAACACTAATGATTGTGG
>NC_051409.1:6316783-6318887 GCF_015228065.2 Penaeus monodon | reverse complement strand
CCTTGTATAATCAGGCATTGAACCTTGAACTGAGACATACTTGTTCTAACGGCATTATCTTGTATTCCAGTGATTAAGATTTCAGATAATTGAATACCTTATTACACTGAAAATTGTACTGGAAACCATGTCAGTCAGTCACTTATTCTTTTCTCACTTTTTTATGGAAGCAGATTAAGATATTGTATGGATATGCAATTCAGGAAGTCTTATTTGTTGTTATACATGTTCTCATGTTAATGTAACCTTTGTCAAATGTCATGATAAGTGTGAGTTGTGTAAAGATTCCAGTTTTCCCATTTATCTTTCATGCTCTATAGTGGTATCTCCCAAACCTTCTGAATCTCGGTGATGTCTATAAATGCTGGTTCTGCTTGGGATCAAAATTAGCAATGTTATTCAGCTATTCAATTTTAATCTGTATATGCAAATAATCCCTGTCATAATATTGCAGTCCCTAGAGTTTGTGAAATGATTTATTCATGTTAGTACTTTTATCTGGCTCCTTCAGAAATAAAAGCTTGCCCTCCCAAAATTTTTTGGGAACTTAAGTCTGAGGAGCATTATGCTGCACCTTGAGTGCTCAAAACCACTTGTCTGGCAGTTCTTTTCCCCCCACACTGAAAATGGAAAGGCATGTAGGCCTAATGTAGGTATCCACAGGTGGTATAAGTGGATAGGAGAAACACTATTGTAAATTGCCCATTCAGTGTTGTTGTTATTCAGTGCATGTGATTTCTTTTTCTGTGCAAGTTGTGAATTAATTTATTTTAGAATTTATTAATAATCAAACAATTTGTTTTGTGGGAGATTTCAGGAAAATGGGATTTTATTCCACATCATGTAAACAAGAATGAATATTAGTCAAGAAGCTTTAAACAAAAAAGAAACAAAACAGAACATGGATGCCTTTTTCTTAAAATCAAAACTTATCATGTAAGAGGACATAAGTAGTCCTTATTAAAGTGAGAACAATAATAGTAATAATAAGGCAGTATGGAATGTGTTTGTATCCACCTTCTTTTAAAGAACATTTGTACTTCATACTTATCCAACCTGATCTATAAGCTGCTGAATGTGTAAGCAAATAAAATCCGATCATAATTTCTTGGTCCGTTTAGAAATGGACCACATCTGTTCCCTCTTTATCAAGTGCAGGCTTTGGGAGGCACCAATCTAAATGTATAAACCAAAGGCAATGAGGTTTCACAATGTGCTGGTACCAATGTCTTTCCCTTTCCATTTTTTCCCATATATACGACTTGTCTTGATTACTTATTATTAAGTATTGTTTCAGTAATTCTTGTATATTTAATTTCCATCAGTTAAATTGTTAAGCATTCAAGGATGCAGATTACAGATTTCCTTTCCTTTGCTATTTCCATAATTTTAGAAGAAAGTTTATTTTCAAGTTTTTGTTAGCATTTTCAGTACAAGTTTAGATTTATATATGACTTGGTTTAAATAATATATATATTTTTTGCCTACCTTGGACTGTGCACACATTTTAAAGATGCCCTTTAGAAAATGACTATGGTATTAATTAGTGAGAGGTTTACAACTCCCAGATTGTATAGGACCAGTTCCAAAATTATAATTGCAAAGCACATCTCCTTTTCGTGTCTTTATTAGATGGTTTCTCAACTGATGTAGGAGAGAGAATTTCCTTACGTGTTTTGAATATGGTAAGATAACTTTATTAAGATCAGAAGAAAATGCTCTGCTTACCTTGTCTGTAATAGTAATATACCAATTAGACTGTAGAAATCATAATAAACTTGCTGTAGCATTATTAAGTAATTCAAATAGAATAACCTAATTCATACGTTATCAACAATTTTTTTTTTCAGATTCTCTCAAAGCAAACCAATTTTTGAGACCTGCATAAACTGTGTGTCAGCAGGACATTAGTGGAATTACCTTAAAAAAAAGGGGAAGCTTGACAAAGATTACTGAAGAATGGCACTGAATGATTGAGGAGTTTTGGATGATGCTTAAGCCACTTTTGTTCCTTTCTTCTGGTTGGAAAAGTAGGTAGTGGACAATTGGGGAAAAGATGATGGGTCAGTGGGAAGTGTCAGGAGGGGGAGGATCCAGGGAAAGG
>NC_051409.1:6312597-6312711 GCF_015228065.2 Penaeus monodon | reverse complement strand
CCTATGAGTGAATTGCTTGGGAGGGGAATAAAAGCATAAAGAAAGGAATTAGGCTGACTTTGAATGACTCAAGAACAAGCCCATTGGAGCCATAAAATACCTATACCGTGAAAA
>NC_051409.1:6311983-6312273 GCF_015228065.2 Penaeus monodon | reverse complement strand
TATCTTTTCCATAATTTTCTAAAAAAAAAAAAAAAATTGTGTTTATTTGTAAGATTTACTAAATCAAAATATTGAAGACCCACATAAAAAATTGCATTACAATAGCATGAATTTGGTCTTGTATGGCCTGCTAACCAACTTCAAGACAATTTTATTATTCATATTTATTATCTTAAAACATACCAGTTCCATATTATTCATACATTTTTTTAATAATCATTATTCATGTTATTCAATACTGACCATACATCTCATAACCTAAATAGTGAATTTTCAATTAACTATACTTA
>NC_051409.1:6311653-6311890 GCF_015228065.2 Penaeus monodon | reverse complement strand
AATTAAACCACTTACTACACATGAATTTTTCCCCCCCAAATAAATAAATAAATAACCCTCACACACTTTTTAAATTTATTTTAAACCTCTTACTCACCTCTTCATATCACACTCAAAAAGGTTAAAGCATAGCACCATGTAGCAATTTACAGTATCTTCATTCATGTTAACGAATTCCATATACAGAATGACATATTTACAAGGATTCATACAGAAGAAGTTGTACTTGTAGGCATG
>NC_051409.1:6311077-6311623 GCF_015228065.2 Penaeus monodon | reverse complement strand
CATAATTCCAATAACAAATACCCACAGAATAGTGAAAATAAAGATACTTCTATCACTATTGGAATTCATATTCTTTTTTTTAAAAAATAATGAGGAGCACTAGCAAAATAGTCAATATTTCAAAAATTGCAATTTATGTACAATTTTAGCTATGTAAAAAAAGGGGTGGGGTGTAGGGGGGTGGGGGGAAATTAACAGTGGATATACACATATGTACATCCTCCCAATCACAGTTTTTATCTTGTAAAAAATTATAACAATAAATAAATTAATATAATAATAACAGAAAAAAGGTATGTATTTCACATGGTATGATATGGAATCTAAATTCCTCAGTAGTATTAAAGAAACCAAGATGACTTTTCTCTTCACTTTGGACTTGTTCATTTAAAAATTTCTGTAGGCAAGTCTTTGGACTAATAATAGTACATGCATAAAATACAGAATCACAGAAACAGGAATTAATTCACCTATTATGCATAATCATGAGAGTTTCTCCACAGAATTCTTTACAAGTTATAATTTGGGGAAAAAAAAAATAGATAA
>NC_051409.1:6308130-6311041 GCF_015228065.2 Penaeus monodon | reverse complement strand
ATAGTGAACACAACCCTCACTCTCTCAAAATAAATAAGGCTCATCCAATAAAAAATAAATTGAATAAAATCAAATACAAAAACAAACAAATAAAAAAGAAATCTCTTGTCAATAATTTTCTGTAAACAGAAAAATAAATAAACAAACGCTGTGCAATACATACATATTTCCCCGTAACTTTAACATTCTTGCCATTACATTTCTGTAACGATTCTTCCTTACATCTTGAGAATTGAGAAGGATTATAAAAGGTACAATTATCAAAAATTTCCTGCATAAAAAAAGCCCAAGAGAACACACTGGTATATCAGGAACAAATTTTATACCTCTAAAAAATGTATTAACAATTAATCCTGTATATCATCTCTGGGTTTGTTATACACTGCTCTCATTGAATCCAAAATCTCTTTCTGCTTCTGTTTCTTCTGTTCATCTTCTCTTTTTTTATCCCACTTTCTCTCAAATTCCTTCTGGGATGGGTGACAGGAATCAGTGTCACTGCGAGAGGTATCGTTAAGCATACTAGCACCCTTTTTCTCTACCCTCTTCTCTACGGGTTCGCAATCCCCATTCTCAAGAGAGTATGAGCTATTGTTCTTGTCCTGAATCTGATTTTCACTGCTATCTTTATTTGGCAAAGGGATGGTGTCAAGTGGAGTCTGTGATGTATCTTTGTCTTCTAGGCTTTTGGGAGAAGCTTCACACTTCTCAGAGACTTTCTCCTTTGCTGCACTGCTGCCACTCTTGTCCCGTCTGCTTAGAAGTGTTGCTTCTGCTGGGTGATCATCTTTACTGTTTTCTTCACTTCCCGAGACTACCTTTGACTTTGCTCTTTTTGCTTCCTCTTCCACAGACTTGGAAAAGGGCACTTCTTTTGTTCTCACTCCAACTTCAGTTTCTCTTCTCTTCTCAGAGGATGTTCTAAAAGAGCTGACTTTAGCAAGGTGCTCTTCTTCCCCAGCTGAGTCCTCCTTGATGTCACTGTTAACTGGCATTTCTGTACCATCCACACTTGTAGGACTTTCACTCTCTGGACTTTGGGAGTCCGTGCTTCTTGTGGGTCCATTATCTGTACTCCTACTCCTCTTTGCCAGTGGTGATCCCTGCAGAGTTAACTTTGGTTCTGCATCATTTTTTCCATTTCTTAAAGAAACAGTGTGATGAATAGGAACTTCAAGATCAAGCAGAGCCAACTGGGATGCGCTGCCATTGCAGGGTTCTGGTGGTGAATCTTCACTGACCCTCCCTCTCTTGGAGACTACCTCAAACCTTGAAGACAGACTACGCTTTCTTGACCTGCTTCTCTGGTCTTCCCCACATTCCTGAGTCTGCTTCTGAACAATGGCTTTTTTACTGTCAGATTTTTCATTGTCTGACTTCACAGAATTGGAGCGCTTCACATCATATATGAAGTCTTTCTGCTCCACACTCCTTCGTGTTCTCTGAGGCCTTTCAGACCTTCCTTCTTCAGAGTCACTGGAAACTAGAGCTGTGGACTGACTGGACTCCTTTTGATCTCTCAGTGGGTACTGCTTTAGAGCCAATGTATTTGCTTTACTGATCTTCATTACCTTAACAGCATTTTGTATCTCTTCCTTCCCTTCAGATTTTCCCCTTAACTCTTCTCTGGTTGGTAGTGATTCTTCTACATCCAAATCCTTTGTACTCTCCTGATTCTTTACAGAGTCTTTTGTATCTTTTTCTTTTAATTCTGTTCTTGAAGGTTTCAGCAAAGAAGCTTCTAATAAAGGTGTTGCTGATTCTAATGAAGGTTTTGCCTGGTCACTTATACTATCACTTTTACTTTCATTCACTTTCAAACTTTGTACAACTTCTGTTTCCTCTTTTACTTTCACCAACTTCTCTGTTCTCTCCTCACCTGCGTATTCAGTGTCATTCTTTTCGGGCTTGTTAGGAACTTGATCATCTTCCTTTTCACTCTTAACTAACTGGTCATTATTCTCTTTAGAATGTCTAGTATCAATGCCGGAAGCATTATCATTGCTCTTCTCAGACACCTCTGGAGCACTCAGTCCACTCGGGCTCTGTGTTCTTGGTACAGTTGTGGGTGTTATGTAATATTTTAATGGGCCAATATACTCATCTTCCTTGATCATTTTTGCAACATGATCCTCATTAGCTTGGTGTTCAGTGATGCAATGGCGCATTGCTTCATATCTATGGTAGCTTCTGTACTTACAGACTTTACAAGCAAAGCGGGTCCAGTCGAAGTGCTGTGATGCATGCCTTTTCAGCGTTGTGATGCTCTGGTACCTCTTCTCACAGGGGATGCATGAGAGGTGGGACATGTTACAGAACTGAGCAAGGAGATTTTCTATCTTGCTTTGGTTAGTTGCTCCTGTTGTACTCTCAGGCTCCTTCTTCTCCAGAGTCTCAGTATCTGCCTGAGGCTCTTTTTGCTCCTCGCTCTCTGCTGTGGTCTGCAGGGGCTCTTGCTGCTGCCCCTTAGAGTCTCTGGAGTCTTTGTTTGGATGGGGGAGTCTCCTTGGCATTCTGAGTTTCTTTGGGGCTTTGAGGGTCCTTCAGAAACTGAAGCTCTTTGGGGACGTGTGGCACCCTAAAGGGGGCTGACTGGCTCTTGTCCTCATCTCCCCATCCTGCTGCACCAGAGCCGGACTGGGCCATGGTCTTCTTGTAGTCTTTTCTGATCTGTATGGCTATCTTCTTCTCCGGAGTCTCAGACCGAAGGCGAGGATTGAGGGGACTCTCTGGAGGGATGTCGGGCCTCATCTGCAGCAGAGAGCAGAACTTGTCATGCGACAACAAAGCCGAAGCTGTCATGAACCTACGGTCGCATTTAACACAACGATGATCGGAAGAACATCCATTGTCATTTTCGTCTCCCTGAAAAATACAAGAATCAAAATCTAATAACCTTTTTTTGCATCAG
>NC_051409.1:6305216-6307992 GCF_015228065.2 Penaeus monodon | reverse complement strand
GCAATTATAAACAGTATCTTACCAAAACTGCTTTTGCAAGTATTAGACATCCTAAAACTTTTCAAAACAAATTTCTAAACAACTGACTCTAAATTCAATAAAGGAAGAAATCTAAGTAATGGTTCGTACCAATCACTGTAGATCATAATCATAGCTTAGGTCACCAAAAGTTGTAGCATCGCGCATGACTGCATTCTGATCCAGAGTTGTCATGAGGTCAACCTCTGCTGCAGACACTGGGTCCAGAGATTCACTGGCTTCACTTTCTAGACTCACTATCTCGTCCTCTTTTGGAGTTAATGTTCTTTCACTACAGCTCATTCCAGCATCATCTGGGATTCTGCACGGAGTGTTTGCTGAACTACTTTTCAATTGATCTAAACCAGGAACCACTTTCCTAATTTCATCGGCTTTATTCTCCTCACCTGCACACTGTGTAATCTTGGCTCTTTTAGCATAAAAAGGTTTCTCCTCATGTTCACTCCCTTGATGATCAGCAGAAGCCCTTTCTCTCTTGGTGGAAGTTTCCTTGGATTCACCTGCCCAAAGTGTAAGAACATGATCCTTTGTCACCTCTTCTGCAGAGACTCCTGCATCACCTGCTATGACCTGAGCTCCTTCAGAAGGGGTATCGCTATCCCTCTTCTCCACTTCTTTCTTGGCCCTTGCCTTAGCTGCCATCACCATTTGCCAGAGTTTTTTATTCTGGTCCTTCTTTTTCTCCTTGTGACGGATTTTCCTGAACATCTCTTCACAATCGAGGGGATGCTCCTCTTCATCCCTCATACTGAATAGCTTGAATTTGTGTGGCTGGACAAGGTCAACTCCTGCATCCTCACCTGCAACTACTGGTAAGTCTATCTCCCTACCTCTGGCACTATCCTCTTCTTTGCTCTTTCCCAGAGGAACATTCTGCCTTTCATCTTGGTTTTGTTTAATGCGCTTCCTATATTTCATATTATCTTCCTTCATCTTCCCGCCATACTGTTTGATCTTCTCTTCAGGCCGTTGTCTTGTCCAACTAACACTGATATTTTCGCTTTTGTTCCCTACATGAGAATCTTGAACTTTGCTAGCATTCTTCACCAGTGCAGGGAGCTTACTGACATCAGCTTCTGAGCTTACCTTGTTTCCCTCTTCTTCCTTCAACACACTCGTTTGGATGTCTCTATGAGGCATGCTACATGATGGGGATGCATCAGAATGAGACTCTTCTCTCAACTTTGACTTTCTATGATCTAAAGGCTTTTCTAAAGTTAAATGAGATTCTCCAATGTTGCCTGACACACTTTCCTTTTTTGTGGTGCTTTCTGAGATTCCAACTAAAGTTTTTACAGCAACACACTCCTCTGGGGCCAAATCTTTGATTTTCAGCTTTAAACTGTCACTCTCTCTCTCTTGGGATAATGATTCGGCATCATGTCTCTTTTCACTTTCACTTTCGGTCAATTTTTCTCCTGCAGTCTGAATTGTCTCTGAGTCAAGCTGCTCCTCTTGTTTCCTCTTGTGCATTTTGTCTCCTGTGGTTTGCAAGGATTCCAAATTACTTTTCCTAGTGACCACAATGTCTTTTCCTTTTCTTGAGACTACCAATTCTGCAGATTTCACTGTAAGTATCTTCTGAGCAAGACTGTCAGACTGTAAACTGCAACGAGATATTGATTTTCCTGATTTATCCTGTGTATCTGAGCCTGAAAAATGAGCTTGTAATTCAGTTCCTTTTACATTCTCTGCCTCAGTGGGAGGAGAAACATTCTTTGTAGCTCTGGAAATAGTTACAAGACTAGATTTACTTGGTCCAGATACATTCTGTACACTTCTGGTCTTGATTTCTAGGCTAGGTTTATGTGATTTCTCCTTCTCTGACAACTGTTCAATGATCAATGGACTAACTGGTTGTGTTATTGGGGCTTGATCAGATTTCTTTTCCCATCCACTAGCTGCACTGGCTAAAGTTACTTGTATGGGGGTTGAGGTGACATGGGTTTGTAGGGTTGAATGGGCAATGGCACAAGATGATGTCGGAGATGTGGCATCCTTTTGCATTTTGAGCTGCTGTGGGCACCCTGAAAAAACTTTTATTTGTTCCCTAGATGCTAAGTCAATCTTAGTGTAGGGAGATTCACCTGCCAACTTGGTTTTACTCTCCCTTTTACTCCCATCTTGATGGGACTTAGAGGGTTTGGTTGATGTCACGCAAGTTTCACGAGGTTTACAAACTTTATCTATTTCAGGGTTTTTAGCTAAAACAGGACTGATTGCAGGTGCAGGGCAGGGCTTCGTCTGACTGTTTGATGCTATTAATGGACTAGTTAATTCTGTAGAAGTGCTTGGTAAACTAACTGAAGCTGCACACACTTCTTGGCTTGCACTGGCTACTTCACTCTCACTTGTCTTTGAAGATGGAAAAGTGTTTCTACACTTGGTGAAAAATGGTACATTTGACCTGGAACCTGAAGCTGAAATATGCTTTGGACTCACTAAGGTCACTGTCTTGAAAGGTTTCCTGTCAGTGGGTGTAGAAACTGCTATTTTCTCAGATTTCCCAGACATTTCAGGTGCTTTGACTTGGGAAGAGATATCATCTTTCACTTTTGGTGTCTCAGTTTGTGGTTTGGATGTTCTGTCTGACTTTTCACATAAATTATGAGTTTTGGACTGCAGAACAGATGCTGAAGCCAATTTTGTTGTATCTGCTTTTGAGGTCACAGTTGCTACGGTAGTCTGAATAATGGACACTGGCCCTTTGCATGAACTACCCAAACCTGTAACACTT
>NC_051409.1:6304815-6305157 GCF_015228065.2 Penaeus monodon | reverse complement strand
AACTGGTAAATCAAAACCCAGGAGACTCCAACCACCAGAACTTGCCATGGGACTTTCAGCAACATCTGCATCATCACTTATCACAACTGTTTCCATGTCTGTCCCTGCTTTTGTTTTCTTTGGACTTTCTGATACATCTTCCTTTTTGATGTCCTCTTCTGAAACCATTACTCTGACGTGAAACAACGGCACCTGATCTTCCTCAGTTAAGGGCTCTTCCTTGAGCGTAATTTCTTCCTTGATGGTAATTTTGTCTTTGTTTGTAATCTCTTCTTCCCTGTCTGGTTGACATCCAGGCTTTGTTACCATTTTTTTGTGCACTTCTTCAACCACTGTAAAAGG
>NC_051409.1:6303617-6304774 GCF_015228065.2 Penaeus monodon | reverse complement strand
TGAATTCTTTTGTCTCTGGTGGACTCGAGGAGTGTGAAGGAACCCCAGTCTCCTTACTTTCTCCTTTACTTAAAATGTCTTTTTCAGATGCGCTGTCCTCCTCATTTGCCCAAATGGCAGTCAATCTTGGCATCACCTCCTCTTCGTCCTGTGTAGGAGAACTGACACGTCCCTTGCCTTGATTCTCACTGGCATTTCCTGGTCCAGGTAAACAAGTTTCCTCCAAAGAAGGAACAGGGATCACCTTCTTCTCTCTGTTTAATCTTGATTCTGCTAGGTATTTCTTTTCACATATTATATCAATAGCATCCTGACTCCTCTCTAGTAGGTTGTCTATGTTTTTTACTTTATAAGTACATTTACTTTTTGCCCTCATGCTTGGTACTACATCAATCTCCAAGCTGCTCCCTTGTTCTGGCTCACTGTTCTCACCTCCCTCATCGGAATTTCTCTCCTCCAACTGGTCCTCCTCACCCTCACTATCGGAGGTTGAGGACTCACTCCTGCTCCAGTCTTCCTCAAAGAGTCGGAGTTGCGTTGCTACCTTGTGTACTTCCTCCTCAGAATGATCTTTCCAGCTTGCTCGTACAGGACTACTTTGGTTTCTTAAGTAATCTGTACTTTTGAGCTCGGATTTCTTCGCAGAACTGTTTGTCGCTGAGCCTCCATGTGTGGAAGTTGATGGCTGGACTGTCAAGTCTGTTTTCGGTGAAATTTCCTTTGATTTATTTTTCCTGGCAAGTTCTCTTTTGGATAAGTACTGGTTTTGCACCACTTTCCCCTGTTTTATATTCATTGTCTTGTTCTCTTTGCTGCTTGTAACTGTTTTTATTTTTTTACCTTCACTAGTATTACTTTTCTCCTGTTTCTTCACTTTAGAATAAGAGGATACATGTGAGCTATCTACCTTTTCTATTTTTACCGGAGAAATAATCTTGGATGAATGAATTTTTCGAACTTCTTTTTCATCCTCACTGGAACTACATGAAGCACCTTGTAGTCTCAACAGCGTCTCATTTTTTGTCTCATATACTACACTTTCTGGTTTTATCTTTCTTGCAACACCTTTTCTATTTTTTCTTCTACCTACTATGGGATTCTGCTCCACAGTCTTCACCTCCTTTCGGAATTGTGACTTATTACTAAAATGCACTTTA
>NC_051409.1:6302235-6303501 GCF_015228065.2 Penaeus monodon | reverse complement strand
ATTATCATCTTCAAAGCTATTCCTTCTTATCCTGCTGTGCTGATTTCTTTCCAGTGTTTCTAATCCTGTGACCTGGTTAGGCAGGATCTGTCCATCTCTATCTACATGGATCAAAACTGCCTTGGGCTCAAAGTTGCAGATGATGTGTGTGGCCACATGAGCCAAACTTGCCGGCCGTGAAATGAATTTCTTGAGGCACACATTACACATCCAACGCACTCCCTCTTTGGACCTCGACCCCTATGGAAAAAAAGAGAAAAAGGTGCTTCTAGTTTGCTGTCTGCCACACAAGAGGGGCCCTCATCATCCCTTTATAATATTTGTAAATGAGTACTTCTTGCATATTTTGGAAATAAAATACAAAAAATAGACTATCCTATCGTATCCTTAAATGAGTAAAACCAAGTACCAGCTTACTGCTGATGGATTGAGAGTTACCAGCAGAAGGATTGAACAGGTCCCTGTTTTGATTAAAAATTTATTTGGAATTTTGATTAGCACTTTTATTAAATGGATGTATCACACAGCAGAGCAGAATGAGCACCCTTTTCTCTTCTTTTCCATTAGCTAAAGAAAAAATCACTGGGCAAGAAGAGGCCCATCTGTAGGTAACTCCACAGGCCCACCACAGTATTCCTGAATACCCAAGGAAAGAAAAATAATAATCTACTTTTCTCTACTACATTTACCACAGCTACAGCAGTACAATTGGACTTACACGCATATGTTTCACATGTTGCATACTATTGCTACTTATTTCCTGGTCTTTAAACACAGTATTAAAAACAAACTTATGAACTATGCCTTATTGCTCAAATATAGACCAGCTAAGAGAACTTAAAACTAGATGAAATGGCTTAATCTACAATACCAGTAAGAATCACCCAAAATTTTCACACAGCAAACATTGTAAAGGCAATCCTCCATTCGCAACAACACACTCACACACTCCCACATAACCCAGACATATGGCATCTCTATTTTCATTCCAAAGGAGACTTCAAATTCCTCTGAGCTTGAAACCTCCTTTTACTACAATGTCATGCTTTGCTTCCCCATTGCTGCTACAGTCAAAGGTGGCTTTGTGAAGAAGACTGTTTCCCCATTGCTTTACAACATTAAAGGAATATGGGTCCACAGTATCTTTATGGGCAAAATACATACATGAACAGAGGCAACAGTTGATAAAAGAAAAAAAATCCAATAAACAATTTATTTTCCCATTATGGAATGTAGGTGTTTCTTAGGCAACTTTACTAATATCAG
>NC_051409.1:6301845-6302191 GCF_015228065.2 Penaeus monodon | reverse complement strand
ATGCATATTTCGGAGGGCTTGTAATGCTAATTATGATATTCCGAGAACAAAATTGCTTCCTAAGACATCTGGATCTCACACTTTGTTCATTAGGATGTACAAAGAAATAACTTAAACTTTCCTAAAACTTCTGACTTGTGGTTATTGTTGAACTAGGGTATCCGTTTCCTTGCTTTCCTGTTATCAAAAGGGGATCAGACATTTACAGCAACATGAAGGATTTATTGCAGAATTTCTCTCACCACACAACTATACTGGGAGTGGGAAAAGGGGGAAGGGATAATATAGGGCAAATTGCTTCGAGAGAGCTGGTGCGAATTTCTAAACACATTAAAAGGTTTAGTAT
>NC_051409.1:6301569-6301800 GCF_015228065.2 Penaeus monodon | reverse complement strand
TTAACTAGAAGCAAGTTAGGGAATTCTGTATACTTCAAAAAAAATACTAGGGCATCAGAAATCTCTAAAAGACAACTATTGCTCTTGAAATTAAGAAATAATAAAAGACACTTGGAATGAAAAGACATAACTATAAAAAGAAAGAAAGAAAGAAAGAAAAAACCTAAAAGAGACAACTCACTGATATATTGCAAGGAAGCACCCAGAAGCAAGAGAGAAATTGGACAATAG
>NC_051409.1:6300857-6301530 GCF_015228065.2 Penaeus monodon | reverse complement strand
GGAGGTACAGATTCTATTTCCCAAATGGATGTGGGTCGACTCACTCTCTGAAAAAACTGTGGTCAGTACAGCCGGGGAGGCAGCAGTGGGAGGCTGTGGAGTTCCTCACCATGGAAGTCTTTTATCGCGCTGTCAATGAGGAACCTGGTGGACGTTAGAAGTATACCAGAGTGTAGGCAGCTCCATTAGGTTACATGCTCGGCATCCCACAGTCCTCTTGGGTACGAGCAAGACAAAAGGGGGTCCAAGGAGGCAGACAGGCAGACAGGTAGACAACTGAACAAAGTTCATCCCATATCACCTCAATGGTAATGTTCACAGGTTCGTTCTATTGGCAACTTTGCTGCCTATAGCCAAGTGTGAGGATGCAAGAACTTTATGCAACTAAACTCCCAGGAATTTCCGTTGGTAGGACTGGTGAAAGGTGCTTCAGCTAAGGGAATATATATACATACATTCTAGATAAAAGTGAAGTTGTACTTGGACACTCATTAATGATAGTAATAGAGGAGCTAAAATTGGCAATAATGGCTTTCCTAGGCTAGGGAGAGCAAAGTCAGAAGGGAAAAGAATGCAGCAGTCAGTGTAAGTGCCTCCTTTAAATGCAAACTCATATCAATGCAACATAACACGATAGAGACTAAAGTCATGACGTGATGAAGTCTCTGCTTTC
>NC_051409.1:6300147-6300819 GCF_015228065.2 Penaeus monodon | reverse complement strand
TCTTTGGAGATGCTCTAGGAAGCATTGCCATCAACAGAAGAGGGAAAAAAAGTTCATAGGAGGAATAGGAGTATGGAAATTACCACCTACGTATAATATGCCTGCGGGCCGATCAGTAATTAGTATCACTAACATGCTTTCTGACTTCCCTCCACTGATGATACAATCCCAAATTTTTCCCTCCAAGATAAATAACAGATAATAAGTGCAAAGGATATACAGAAGTTGATAACTCCCATAAAGGACAGGACATCACTTCTTGATTGTCCCAGTAATATGGCAAAAAAGCAGAGTAAAGGCACATCTCCCAGGATTTATCTCCTGTCTTGTGCCTCTTCCTCTTGTGCCTCATCCCTCCCACTATATTTAAGCCTCTAGTGCATCTTCCTGCATTTTCTTCTTTCAATTGCCCAATAATCATATTAACAGAGAGGAAACCCATCTATGGACACTTGTATTTACAAAATTAGTATCATAAAAGAATGGGGAAGTAAGTCTACCTTCCAAGCATGGGCTGCCTTTAACCCTTCCGTGAAAGCAGAAACAGAAACAGACAAACACACAAGAATGTATCAAAACAAAAGCAAATATAGATATACACACATTTGCACAAACAGATAAAACAACTCACACACAAACAAACGAACACGCACACACGAGCAAGCACGCATA
>NC_051409.1:6299711-6299858 GCF_015228065.2 Penaeus monodon | reverse complement strand
TAAGGGAAGGGTAATGAATGGGGAAAGATCTTATAGGACAGTTAAACTTTTGCTTAAGACTGGCCTGATATATAGATGACCACCCCATTCCATTCAGTTATTAAAGTTTGAAAAACAAAATTTTGACCATTAGTAATATTAATATCA
>NC_051409.1:6297296-6299548 GCF_015228065.2 Penaeus monodon | reverse complement strand
AAGAGTATATTCACATCTTTATATATACTGCATTCAAACAACACAATTCTTAATTCCCCAAGCATGATCAGTCCTGTGATCCCTGCCTCATGTTAATGGGGGTACATGTAAAAAGGGACTCTACAAGATACACCATAATACATGTTCTTTTACCAAACACAACTTGAAGATTACAGTGCAGGATATAAAACACCAAAATTTACATAAAATAATAATTTGCAAAAGCCATATCATTACCTACATAATATGAAAAATTACGGAAAATAACATTTGCAATGACATACTAATATTCTCTAACCTTTAAATCTTCCAAAGATGTTAACTGGTAATTTATTAACTTGATTTCTATTACATGAATTTTACCATACATAACCATCTCTAGTATATCTAACAGTTCCTCACACCAATGATTATCCAGACAGTCCTGAACTGAACTCTGATTACCCATTTCAACTGCATCACCCCCAGACATGAGACAGGGATCATGCTACACCAAGGACACAAGTGGTGCTTTACAATTCTTGTGTAGGGAAAATGCACCTGACTGTGGACAGTTAAGGTTGAAGCGTGTGTGGAATTTGTGAGTCCGAAGATGGCCTGATCTTTACACAAAGATTGAGAAGTGTTGCCAAGTGCATCCTTATTTCTCCAGGAAACCTTTCAAAAGTGTATAGAAAAGAATTGTGTATATACACAACTTATAAACCAACACTGACCTTTCTCCATTCCCCAAGAAACGAAGGGAACTTACCTTCTCTACGTTCTGCATTTTCAAATGATAAGTCATAATCAAAATTATGTATTTCTTATGAACACATATCATGACATCTTTGTTTTAAGTTATTGTACTTAAAAACTACTTTCCAAAACCAAATCTAAGGATGGCATCTACGGAGGGGGAGAATGTGAAATAAAAAATGCATAATGAGGATAATGTAACTTGAATACTTATGATGTGGATACAGATGAGAGCAAATAAATTAACATTAATCTAATACCTTTCCAATGCAAGATGTTTAGAAACTACAAGGATGATATTACTGCAGTCAGCAACTTATGTACGATAATGTTATCCTTAACTAATAATTTCAACATGGAGGTTAGTATTTACCAATGGCTAAGGAAAATAACAAGACACAAAAAACCCAACTAAAAATTGAATGTAAAACTTTCTTATCCTTACTTTCAGTGTGGATTTGACGGGAGAATTCTTGGGCGTGGTGTTCGTGCTGTTCCCCTTCTGAGGATTACTATCAACTTCCATCTTCGCAGGCTGCAAAAAAAGTGGTTCTCGAAAATGCTATTTATCATTCATTTCAGTCCCTTTCGGTAATTAACAAAACAACTACTTGATCATCCACAACATTCCAGAGTTATTTCTAGGTTTCTCAATAATCATGCCAACATTTATCCAACAGAGATCAATTGATATAATATCCCTGTAAACAAAAATGAAAATGAAAACAATCATACGAGTTGCAACAACTTGTGCATCAGTGTGACAAAATTATGAGTGAGAAATCCTTCTCTTGCACACACTTTTCTACCTGTTCTGTGCTGTTGTCTCTTCCCAAACACAATCACTCTCGAATCACTCCTAGTTACATATAAGTTCTCCTTGTTGTGCGATCATCATGAACATAGCCCTGTGGTGACTGTCTGAACACCAAGAAGATAAATAACCTTTTAGTCCTGACATTTCAGCTGTTGCCTTGACTGAACTAAAAGGATAAACTTTATCAATGACACTGTAGGACAAAATCAAGTTGCCAAAAAACACAAGATTGTTGCACTACTGCCCTCACTTTCCCCACTTAAAGAGAGGGCTGTTAATCCAACCTATGTAATACCCATGCTGTCTTCAGGCAAGATATCTTCTAAGTGTCATGTACTCCTTTGCAGTATATTGTAAGCTTGGTCTCTTAGTAAAGGACATCCACTAAAACAGCCATCATGCCATTCCACTAGTAAAGAAGATTACATTATTCAGTTATTCAAATCACGCTGCTTCATATTAACCCTGCAATGCTGGCGAAAGAATTTTTTGTGTCGCTCATTTCAGTGGCTTATAGCCTTTTCCTGGAACTTCCTGTTTGGCTTGCTTTAGTGAATTGTGAGGGCTATAGGCATGCCTGGCTATAAGAGATTAATACAACAGTAAAATTATTTAGTGAATTGTGAGGGCTATAGGCATGCCTGGCTATAAGAGATTAATACAACAGTAAAATTATATAATCTATAAGCAAATCTAT
>NC_051409.1:6296974-6297268 GCF_015228065.2 Penaeus monodon | reverse complement strand
GGGCAAATCTATTCACTCAAAAGCATAAGCTATGCCTACTATGCAGCAAATGAAATTATGTCTTTCTTATATCATATATAAGACATTTACGGCAATAATATTGAGATAACTTATATATTTCCTGGAAGTCTTCTTGTTTAATTTATTTTTTACAAATAGTGATACAAAATAACAGCTACAAACTAATGGCCCTGAAACATTTGTCTCTGAAGTATTTAATATTTTCTTTACATGGAAGGAAGTTAAATCCGTTTTTATTAAATTGACAATTTTTACTTATAACCCCCCCCCCCC
>NC_051409.1:6296718-6296947 GCF_015228065.2 Penaeus monodon | reverse complement strand
GTAAAAATCTATTAAAACAACTACAAAGGTGAAATCAATAAAGAAGAGTTTAACAATAAATATCCATTTGCATATCCTAGCACTCTTGCAATAATTTAAACTTCTATCTTTCTAATTCATGAAAAACAACATAGCAAACTCCTCTTCCACAACACGAAGTGTATAGGAAGTGTTCATCTCAGCAATAATGGACAGGAACAGTTAAAGGTTTGTGCATCCAAAGAGGGCC
>NC_051409.1:6295918-6296399 GCF_015228065.2 Penaeus monodon | reverse complement strand
AGCTCTGCTTTGTCATTTGACCTATCAAGGTCCTCTTGGTCTTTGAACTCATCTCTTTGGTATACCATTTTCTTGTACATATTCTTCTTTATGACTTTTCTTAATCTCTCTATTTGAGTTTTCGTTTTCTTGTGAACTGGAAGGTTGGGTGAAAATCCACTTTATTTCCTTTACCTGTACATAATCTATGAAAAGTATTATATTTGCCTGATAAACAGTATCATCTACAAAGCTATAAAAGAAAAGTGGGAAGTACTATAAGATCGATTTTGACTATATCAGAAGTTCGTTATTCTCATGATGATGAATCAAAATACATCAGTAAAGATTTGTGTTCTTGATTTCTTTATTCCCATACATATCTTAGCTACACTTGCTGCAAAGTACTCTAAGAAAGTGTATCATTACCTCTCTACTGCATTTCATCTCATCAACTGACCTAACTCAAGCTAAATGTAAGTAGAAAAAATACAAACAACTA
>NC_051409.1:6295270-6295892 GCF_015228065.2 Penaeus monodon | reverse complement strand
CATTAAACACCCACCTTTTTGTAAATGCTTGACAACAGACAAGATGTTGAGGAAGGTAGTTTGACAGATGGGGCAGCAATATATATTTCTTTCATAGCCATGCTGCGTTCGTTGGTGGACACTTAACGTTTTCTGGGTAGCAAATCTTGTATTGCCTTTGAAAGGAAATTGGTAAATGATAGACAGAGCAAACTATATTATAACTTATTATTTAGGTACCTCGTGGAAATGTTTTCTCACAGTAGTCTTTTTATTATCATTAATCCTGTTCAACTAAATTCCACACCTTCAGGTCTAAGATCTATTCCTCTCTATACATCCATAATGCATATCTCTTTGGCGTAAATTCTTTTAGAATGTTAAAATACTTACATAATCTACAAATGATTTCTTTGGATGCATCTGCATTGCTTGGAGTTTGCTCCACTTCCATATTTGTAACATTCCCAGCTGCTGTCTTCATAATTTCCCCATTTTCGTTGATAGCAACTGTTAGCCCCTTTTCGTGTTCCGATACCTGGGGGTGGAGGAACATGAATACTTATTAAATAAGCCACAATTTCTCCATTTTTATTCTGTTCACTTCAGCACACCATATAAGCAATAGAGTAAACAAATGGAG
>NC_051409.1:6293715-6294562 GCF_015228065.2 Penaeus monodon | reverse complement strand
ACAGACTCAAGTTTCACTTCCTAACTTCCAAACCTGATGCCCACTGTGACTTGCATCCTCTGCAGGGACTATTCCAGGGCATGAAATTCGCATGGAGTTTTGTTTTTTTCAGGGAAGAAGACAAAAAAGCTCTATTTCTAACCTGACACAATAATCTATACTGTGTAATTTACCAAGAAGCTTTCTGTTTTGAGTTATTCTAGCCAAATAAATTTACTAAACATCAGAAAATGGCACAATGTTCTGTAGTTCACTGAATTCACTACAATACAACTTTCTATTCATCATGCCTTTCCATAATAAAATATGTCACTCAGTTCTCATTAATCACTTGTTTAATATCTAAAATAATGTTTAAGCAGCTGTTTCTCACTGGGCTTCATACAACATTCAAATGGCAGTTTCACTTTTTTTTTTTTGCTTCAGTGTTTTCTTTATCTTTGTTACTATCTTTTAAAGTAAGTTATATACCTTTCTTAGAATTAGATACTTCACATCAACTAGACAAGATTTTAAATATGCACGAAAGATTACCTTCACACAATGTAACTACAATTTAAATATGATCAGCTTCAAATGAGCTCACTGGTTTCAATGGTAGGGTGACTTTTACAGAAGCTATATGTTTTATCACATTCTTCCAATAACAAGGTATGTTATAATTTCATTTTGATAGATCTATTTAATAGTTACTTTTTCTAAATTATAACATTTAACTTGTATCTGCTGAGTCACATTTCCAAACTAACTCAATGTGCTGGGTATGGCTATAGGTGTCACGAAGCGCCAGAACATGCCAAGCGGAAAGTTCCGACTCCCGGGCCAAATGGCAAGATGATCGCCAGAA
>NC_051409.1:6292706-6293597 GCF_015228065.2 Penaeus monodon | reverse complement strand
AAAAAATTATAGTCCTCACAAACACAATGCATAAAACATACAAATAACCAGTTCTCTTTACCAAAATGTATAAATAAAGAGTGAAATCTCAATTATGCGGCTCACCTACAACCTCCACAAAAGGCAATAATTCTTTAAGGATAGATATCTCACCTCATCGATTAAATTCCTGATTGTGGATACTGGAGAAGGTTTGGATGGCGGTACATACGTTTGATACATTGCATTGGCAACACCCCCTATGTCTTCCAACACAACTGAGCAGTCTCGGCTGAGCTTGTCTCGCTTGTTGTTGATTTCGCTTATTCTGAAAGAGAGCGAGTTCAAAAAATTGTCAATGAAGTGATAACATAAAAGTTGTCTTTATCAAATGTCTATCTCTAAGGAAAGAAATAAAGAAAAAGCCATGACTATATTCAACCTTAAAAAGGAAAAGAGGAAAAAGAAGGGGGAGAGAATCAAGGCTTTCAAAAACATTTCATGAAAAAATGTATACAGACACAAACCGTGAACAGTTAATCAAACAACCCAAGAAACACAATCCCTCATACCTCTGGTAATAATCTGAAGACCCAGTATACGTTGACGAGGAGAGACTATGTTGTTTCCTCTTGTTGGCCAGCCTCCTCGCTATGGAGTCAATACCCGACCGTCTCTCACTTCTTTGTGCACCAGATCTAACCGGCACTGTCAATGTATTTGATGCTGATGTGGAAGGGTCGGGTTGGAGGTGCTGTGGGGTGTCCGGAGGAGGTTCTGGCTCTACAACTACGGTTCTTGAGTGGCTAGTAATGCCCTGTACATTATCCTGGGAGACGAATTTGAGATTCGGTTACAAGGGGGGTTACTTTGGGCATGCTTTGAGGAAGAAGGAGAGTGAGAGTATTTGCA
>NC_051409.1:6291198-6292673 GCF_015228065.2 Penaeus monodon | reverse complement strand
GGGGTTGAGACTCAAAAAAGGTAACAGGGGACAGGATAAGATAGAACACTTTTGAACACCCTCTGTGGATGTGTATTCTTTCATGCTATATATATTGGTCACATATGACAAATATCACTTAGAAGTCAGATTTCTTTCTAAATGTATTTTTATTAGCATACCTAAAATAAACACAACTACTAACAGAAAAAAAAAAGAAGGAAAAATTAAAGCAAACATGACTGACAATGCCAATGGCACAAATACTGAAATATAACAATCAAACAAAAACACTAGTTGATTTTCCCTTGCTAAATGATAATTCCCTTTTGATTACATTTAACCCAAACACAAATGGACATCCCAGTCCAACCTGAGCTATGAACCAAAGTGAGAACAATTTCAGCTGCTTGAAGAACAAATTCTAAGCTCAAGTGCCATAACATGACTCCATTCTCTACACTCAGCTGTGGCACAAATCTATACAGGAAATGGGGCTCATAAGAGGCTTCAAGCCTAGCTCTGAGGGGCCATTTCCCCATAACAAATGCAGCAGGGCTAAACAATCAGTTATTTAGCATACACAACTTAAAACAGGCTCAATGCTTGATGTGGTGGGACAGCAATCGACACAAGGTATATTTGGGTTAAACGTAATCACTAAAAAAACTTTCAAATATACTGAAAAGCATGATTTTTTTCCCCCCCCAGAAGGAATTAAAATCCAATTACCTGAAATTTCCTTATGCATATGCTCCCTCACTCAATTATTCCAAGACATTTACAACTCATTCTAAATGCACTTAATTCACTAAATCATGCACATAAACAAACCCTCAAAATACTTATAACTCCTTCTAAGATACTAGCTTACTCCTTTAGTCTCAAACTCACTCAAAAGGCACTTAACGCTTATTTTTGCAGGAATGAAAATTACAACTTCACCCAATTATTCATTCAACTCATTTCAATGACACTGATTTTGAGTCTCATTCATTCACACTCACTCTCATATTTATTCTTACAAATTGAAAACTCATTCAGAGAGTTACTTTGTTGCTTATGCACTCATTTACACTCAAACATTCAAGAACGCCCACAATTCATTTTAAGATACTTACTTTGTGAAACAGTGACCTGACATCTGCATACTCTTCTTGGCAGTATATTCTTTTGTGAGCGAGGAAATTCACTACCGATCTGAAGAGATTGTTGCACACTTTGCACTCTAGGATCACATCGCACTCATTCAGGATCAAGTTTTGTACCTAGAGAGAGGAATCAATACATTTTTAAAATCTAGTTTTTAAAATTTCTAACAAACTTTCTTTCTATATCTTATCACTGATGTTCATATATTTTACTATTTCTAGCAAATTCAGGTCGATGTTTTGAAGTCTTAATCAAGTTGTGCTGAACTTCCCTGGCCCCACTCAGGACTGAGAATCTATTATTACTTAAAATAACTTCTGATTAACTACCAGTAAAAAATTGAA
>NC_051409.1:6288508-6291158 GCF_015228065.2 Penaeus monodon | reverse complement strand
ACCATTATAAGAAAGGAACACAAAAAAGAGAGAGAAAAAAAGAGAAATTTTCAGTCTGGCTATAATACTTATCTGAAGACAAAACTTGAATAGATCCATTTTGTTTTCATTGTCTGATGAAGTCTCATATGACTAAAAAGGTTACAAGTTAGTTTTCCTTCCTAATTGTGGGTGAGGTTCATTTCATCTTTGCATTTCTATTCATCACCTAATATCTGTAACACACAGTAATATTCATCTTCATTTGAGTACACTTCTGAAAAATAAGAAGAAAACAACACTGCATACCTCTTTCGTGCCTGTGACGAGAAGTTTGGCCAGGTTGGCAACTCCATTTGCTGAGGCATTGATGGACTTCTTGAGAATGGAGTAGTCAGGATCCTCTGGCAGGTCAAACACTTGTATTCCCTGGAGAAAAAAACAGGACAGGATAGCTATTTCCCCAAATAATGGTAGAGACAGATAAATCAGACTCTGAAGTTCCTAAGAGTTTTGCTTAATCAAGTTGGATCTATTATTTTCAATGAAACTTTAAATTGTTGTGCCAACCACAGAGGACTACAAACATAATGCTGTCATTAAAGTAAACACAAGAAAATAAAAATAAGAAAATGAGTAAGTGCAAAGAAGAAAATAATAATATCCAAAAACATACAAAGAAAAATACTTTCAATACTTTCATATCATTCCTATATAATAAGGGCAAGAGGTATTTAAGATTATATTTTCCCCTATATACATGGTGGAGCAAGAAAAAGTCTCACATTTACAACCAAATAAACTGCCTTATTTCAAAGTCAATTTATGCAATGCTATTTTCATTACACAGATTATGGTTACAGCTTCCTTAACAAGTTTACTGAGGATTTTCTTCAAAGAATAACTACCATGCTTTTATGAGCCAGAATATTTGTCCATTTTAGCAATGCTACGTACCACTCAAGTATTCACATCCACCCCATGTTACATCTTTGTAAAGTGTTAGCTCTAAGGCAACAGTACCCATATGATTGCGGCTTCTAGCTATCAAGTTCTTTTATATCCTACCTTCAATTTCATTCTGGGATCAAAAGGGAACTAGAACATTGGGTTTTCAGTGTCAGTCTAGTACCAACAACCTCTGCTCCCGAGACTTACCCAAAACTAACCGCCAAGGTATTTAAAAATGATTTTTTTTCTTTTTTGTTCTGGGTGTTTGGAGTCTGGATTTTTGTAAATTAAATCAAAATATGCGAGAGAGTATATTTTGTCCTTCAAAAGTCAGGGCCATCTAAAATTGAAACTTTCCCATAAATGAACAGAATATTAAAACAGTAAAAGGAAACTATTAGTAGAAGTAGAACATGGCAGAGAAAAAGACAAAAGAAGAAATAAGACATAAGATTCCTGCACATGGTTTGATCCCATAATATTGCAGCTCAGATTTTTGCAACATATTTAAGTCTTGGCTGGAAGCAAGTTGCCAGAAAGTATTATTGGGTGCCTGAGCATATCTGGCATCATGCCAGTCAGTGGGGTCAGTTGCCAGTTACTTCAACTTATTGCACAACACCGATTAGTAAAAATAAAAATACAGTATAGTAACTGAGATATTGTAAAGCTTTTGAACCCTATGATTTCCCAACGTTCACGATTTATCCCAGATTGTATTCCTGCCAGGAGTAACCACAGGCTCTGGATTTTGTTTTTAGTTTCAAAATGTATTGTACCAAAGAATTGGCCATTTTTCATTAAACTCATACCCAGCCCTACAAAATCAGTCAATCCCATTAATACTAATGCCAATATTGATATTCTGTCCTATCCTTAATAAATATCAAACACAAATTGGCACTCCAAAAGGTACAACTCATGCTCAGACTTTCCCTGGCCATTAAACAGTAGGACTAATGCTTTAATTCATTCATTATTAGAGAACTTTCATTTCTTTTTTTCATCACCTACATATTCCCCTTCTGCAATTATAAATTACTTCATTCTCAGTTTTAATTGTTCTTTGTTTCTGTTACTGAGTGTTTTAGTCACTTTTTAATTATGGTATCATACACAAATGCAGTGAGTGTAAATTTTATTTGAATTAATATTATTCTTCAACATTGCAGGCCTTACCTGAATCCCAACTTACTTATCAAATTAGGTGATAGTCACATGAGAACATTTTATAAAAGGACTGCTGGCGTAGAGTTATCACAAACTTCTCAGAGCTTTTCTGCATAGGTTTATGGTTATTCTATATAAAAGCTGTGTGGTACCAATACCAAAGAATATGATTTGTATGGACTACATCTGTTGTAAGCTGTCCAAATATATTAAGTTTAGTCTGCAGGAACCCATTGTAATGACATTGAGCTGCACTCAATTTGGCCACAAATTGAATAGTGGAGGCCAGTTATAAAAGGTGATATTTACTGAAAAGCATGTACGAGTTGTTACCTATATTATAGTAACAAAATTTATTGTTGTAATTAGTGTTTCCTTCTAACAATATCCCATGGTATGATTCATGCCCTCCCTAGTCAAAAGAGCCAATGTCACAGGTACAGGTGGTTTCTGCAGATTGAAACTAGTATGTCTGGTGAGTAACATATTGTACATAAAATAATTAAGTCTTTCTCTCACTCTATACACACATTTATCCGAACAGAAACTT
>NC_051409.1:6284918-6288465 GCF_015228065.2 Penaeus monodon | reverse complement strand
TGAGAAGGTAAATCTGTTCAGACAATCATCACTTACATTGTCTCCTTCCTGATTCCCACACTTAGTCTTTGAAGCTGCGGACTTTGCTGAGGGCTGCGAGCTACTGTTGCCCTGATTGCTCCCGCTGCTGCCACCCGCATGCTTTGTACTGCTCGCAGATGAGGTAGATGCTTTGTAACTACTGCTGCTGCTGTTGCTGTTGTTGTTGTTTGAGGCACTGGTATGGCTGGATGCAGAGACCTTCCCCGAGGTGTTGGCAACACTCACTTTAGCCGCAGCAACTTTGGTGGCCTTGGCAGAGGTTTTGGCTGCCCCCTGGCGTGTGGTGGGGGTATTCTTGGGAGTGGTTGTAACCTTGCGTGCGAGGAGTTTCCGTGCCCTTTTCACCATGTCTGGGTTGTTTAGCATTCTGGTGGATAGGGTACAGGTTACCATATGAATGATGTGTTTATTAGCACATTAGTAGTAATATGATATAGCAAAGTTTATCAACAGATTAATCAGCTACTATATGGAAAACTTCATAAACATGAAAGGATACTTTTTACTTTGTCTTTTTGATATATTAAACTGATGTAAACCTAAAGAAAAGCAAGGATGCCACAGGGAGGAGAGACCAGCCATTTCTTACCTGCTGATAGTCTTCTTGTCGATGTTGAAGTGTTGAGCAGTTTTCTTTTTGAGTCCAAAATTATCATCACCTCCATTTTTGAAATAGTAATCAAGAACTTTTAACTTAAAATCACTGGTATATGTTATCTTCTTGGAAGACATCGCCATGGTATCTGCAAAATCATGTTAAGTGTTAGCTAATCTATCTGAACACTTTTAGGTGTACTCCAAAAATATATATTGTCATTATTCATATTATATCAATATACAAAGTCAATCTTTTATTCATCAACAGAAAAGAAATTCAACCACAGAGGTCTGTGATTCTGAACAAACTATAACTTTTCCTCTAAAGTAGTGCTTCTTGACCTCTTGTATCATAGGTCCGCTGGTGAATATAAAATCATCTCTATGGCCCATACTGATGTCAGTCATATTTTTGTCGGATACTACAAATCATAAATAGTGTAATGGTCCCATTAGCTGTAGACAGGGTGCCAAAAGCTACAAGACGTAGATGTATAAATAGACAGTATTAGGGCACAACAGGGTGAGATTGAATCCATATTAATTCAAATTAATCATTTTCAAATTATTTTATGGTCCCCAGTCGAACAGGCAAACACACATGTAGCAGCCATGATCTTCGGGATGGAGAAAAACAGTCTTCACTAAATCTGGCATACTTTAGCGATGCAGATATGAAGGCATTACTTTACTATATGAAACTGAACTTTTCATAATGATGTTATATGGGAAAACACATCTCATACTAATGAACTTCAGGATGAGTAGAGCAACTTGCACAGACATTAAACAAATATCATAGCTGCAAATCTCTTGTTGCAGAGCTTCTGCATGTGTAAAACAAACTCTCCAGTATGTCCCTCCAATTTGGGAACCCCTACTCAAAACTTTCCTAAATCCTGAAATGGGGAATTCATTTAAGCTTTGATCTACAAAACTAAACAATTAGCATTCCAGTTCAATTTTCATATCATTTGCAAAATCCACAAACATAATTTCGAAACTGATTGAATGTCTAATGTCAAGCACAAATATATCAAAAACCAGTTTCAACATTTGTCATTAGTAGGTCAAGCTTCAAAAAAAATATCACAGTCACCCCTCTCATTGGCGTCTACTCAATTTTCTTTATTAAATATGAACTAAATCCCTTCCCGAATTCGTATGATAACTCGCTGCAATGCTGGTATGGACTGTTTCAGTGAGGACGTGAAGGTCTGGAGGCAAGAAGGATAGAAGGAGAGGCAAAAGGCCGCTGCGACGGCGTGGAGAGAGGCAGCCAGAGGGACGAGTTGGCGCCCAGGTACCTTCCTCTTCCTCTTCGCCTTATCTGCGACCAAATCACCGTCTGCCACGCTCATACTACTACCGAACACGAGTTTCGGCCTCGAGGAACCTTTCGGAAGGCACCCTGGCCGTCCAGCTGTCGCCCGACGGCAAAATGGGACGATCAACCTTTCCAACTTGGCCCTTTGGCTTTGTCGCTCGTCCCTCCGAAAGGGGATGTCGCGCACCATGCTCACTTCACCCTCGCCTTCCCCGACTCCCTCTCACACCGAACGAGCCAATTTCTCGACAGCCCCCTCCGTCGGATCACTACCTACCTGACACGACGTGAGATAAGCGAATCGCCCTGTTGCGTGGTGGGAAATTCTCGGTCCTAAGAGAGGCTGGCAGGGACGCCCATCCTCCTCGCTGCTCTCCTTCGACGGCGCTCGGGAGAGGGCAGCGCCGTCAGCCAATCACAGTGCGGGGTCGGCGTGACGTCATTGACCGCCAGGTTCAAATGTCCTGGGAATGTCCAGAGAGTCTTTTCGTGTCTTTTTCGTTCGAAATAAAGTCAGCAAGGCCGGTCGAACATTGCCACTGCGTTTTCTCAGTTGTTTTGGCGGAGTGGGCGGTACTTTGAGTCCGCTTGGTGGTCATAGCGAAGCATGGTTGAGGCGAATAATGAAAATCAATACTTGGACACTGGCAGCCAAGATGGAGAATGGGAACACACCCGGATACATCCTCAACAGGGGCTGAAAGAGAGGCTTGCGCAGTTAGAGTTTTCTCCATTACGAGATGAATTCAGTAATTTCCGCGAGTTCGTACCTTCGGCAGCTCAAGTAGCGACAGATACTCAAACTTGAGGAGGTTTATTACAACACCGCACCATTAGATTCCACTCCGATAAACTTGCAATGGACTCCCTTGTGAAGTAATCAACCAAACCCCATTTTCACTATCGTCGTCGAGTGGGTAAAATCCACGCAAGCATGAATCTGATCCTCTATTAAAGCAGAGAGGAATCACCATGCAGTCCCAAGATACACTTTAAAAACGTTAACACATGATCAAATAAATAGCATTAGGGAAAATAGCACCTTAGCCAAGCGTGGTTCGGTTCACACAGCTTGCCTTTGAGAACATTTTTTTATCTTACCATTATATAAAAGGGTTAACTGCTCGCATCTACGGCCGTTTCTCTACATTTATATAAGGGGAATACACTACTATGCTATGTTCATACTCATTTTTAAAATTCTTTTCATTATCATAATTTTTCTTTAGATCGGCACGTGGAAAGCAAAGGAAAACGAAACACGATTTTTTTTTTTTTTTTGCAACTATCCACATCTGCTTTAGCCAGTGGAAACACAGTCCTCTTGTGAATGTATACTGTGGATAATGGGTACGATATAACAAAGACATAAATACTCAACTATGTAAATTATAGATTTTCAAAAATATTTATATATATTCCGAAGTTGTGATTTTTGCTGGTTTCAATCGACACACCAGTATCAACAAATATAATGTCAGTATTATAAATATTTTTGCGACGCTAACCACTTTTCGTAAAGTGGTTAAAAAATTTTGGAATTTTTTTTTTTGGAAATAGAAGGAACAGATATTGAATACA
>NC_051409.1:6284136-6284397 GCF_015228065.2 Penaeus monodon | reverse complement strand
ACTGATTTTTAGAAGTTTTGTTATCATGTGGAGAGAGAAAAGATAAAAGATATAGATTGTGTTTTTATCACATTCTTAAGTCATCATAAATTCACTTGTTTTATTATCATTATCATTTTTTTTTTTTTTAAGACGTGTAACATGAATCTAGTGTAGGTAGTTTGTTTATCTTTTTTCTATTTGTTACTATCTTTCGTAAAATGATTCGGTATTTTTCTGACTGTCATTATCTGTCTCCCCCCCCCCCTCCACTTCCCCCCT
>NC_051409.1:6283868-6283962 GCF_015228065.2 Penaeus monodon | reverse complement strand
TGACAAGAGTACTGCATGTACCTCATGTACACCTCCCGCTAAACAGCAGTTGTAAACATCGGTCCTTTTAAATATGGAGGATGGGAGGCGCGCA
>NC_051409.1:6283623-6283729 GCF_015228065.2 Penaeus monodon | reverse complement strand
AACACTGCTGAATTGCGTCGCCCCCCCCCCCCCACCTGGATGCTGACTCGCCCTCAAGGTCCCCTCCTCTGACGCGCTCTTGTCTCTGAGTTCATTGATGTGCACG
>NC_051409.1:6280687-6280794 GCF_015228065.2 Penaeus monodon | reverse complement strand
CAACCAACTACTAAACCTATACAAACGTGGCTCTAACATTAAACCACCATATTGGAAGGTAAACTAAATACGCAGTTGGTTGATCGAGAAGACATATGATACTTGAT
>NC_051409.1:6279854-6279947 GCF_015228065.2 Penaeus monodon | reverse complement strand
ATGCATACACTTGTTTCTTTTTGGTCTAGTTGTGGTCTAGTTCATCCTGTAGTCTCATTTACGACGGGGAGAGAGAGGAGAAGGGGAGAAGGG
>NC_051409.1:6279040-6279316 GCF_015228065.2 Penaeus monodon | reverse complement strand
GCAGGAGGGTCCAAATAACGCTTACGAATTTCTCTTTTTGGTATAGATACAAAGTTCAAAAAAGTAAATATAAGTAATATCTTTATTAAGTGACTTAAATACTTCATCAAACTTATATCTCTTGCAACGCCACTAGGGTGAAGGGAAATTAATCCGCATGTGATTCATAAAAAAAAATCATAATATGTAGGAATATGTTGTTGCTACATCTCTTCAGTCGTATTTTTTTTCATGTGCTGTAACACATTCTAATCTACCCATCCAGACTGTGAATAC
>NC_051409.1:6277426-6278641 GCF_015228065.2 Penaeus monodon | reverse complement strand
ATATATTACCCGAGTTGCACCTATTGCTCTTGGTCCATACGGTCGTAAATCAGTTGCCAAATTACAGATGTTTTATTGCCGTTATTTAATCAAGACTGTGCTTTTCATAGTTGCGATATATCATAAAAAAGGTCACAATAAGACCCATATACACCATTTTCTTTATTAATAGTAAATATTAAAGAGTGCGAGACTCAAGTACTCAACATATTTCATAGTTAACGCACTGATTCCTCTGTCAATATTGGATTGGTAAACACAGTTGAAAACGTGCATGGCGAAGTGTGTATGTATAGTCAAGTAATCGATTCAAGCAATTCGCGAAATCTCACAACACTCACATTAAACCAAAAGATGTTTCAAAGGAGGGCGTTGCACAAGTAATAAGAGGATGCTATGCATGGAAGAAACAAGACTGTAAGGCGGATTCACACCGGTGCACCAGTCTGTTTTTTTCCCGTCTGAAATTCTCCCCTCAATACCACTGATGTGTGTCACCAAATCATTTTGTTGGGCGCTGTCCTGTCGGAACATAGAGGTGAAGGTTTTGTTGGCAGCCCACTCTAAAAGGGGGGAGCTATATGCCGTCAATGTGCGTCACCAAAATAAAGTTATCCGGGCTCTATCCTGCCGGAACTTACGATGGGGAGTTTCAGTCAGTGGGGGAAAAATCAAGCTACACCGGGAGGGAAGCTACGCTTCGCACGCGATGCAAAGCTTCGTGGCATGTAGTCGCCTCCGTGTATTTTCAATAAGTGTGTTCACACCGGTTGCGAACCTACGTGCTGTATGCTAGCTGCGTTGCGCGCATTGCTTGATCAGTCGCCTTGCCGGCTATTTAAAAAAAAAACATAGCTCCGTTATAACGCATGCGCACAAGAGTATTCTGGGAATCCCCGGGCTCCTACCCCCTCTCCAATGAGCTGACAGTTCGTCATGGGCCGTGGGAGAGGCGCCTTATACTGAAAATCCTGTACAATCCGAAGTCACCATGGAGCAAATGATAGAAGTACGGAAATACCCGTGCTTATATGACAAAACTACGGAGGGCTACAGAGATGCGACAAGGAGGGACAGCTGCTGGGAGGATATTGCCAAAACTCTTCAAGTTGATTGTAAGTAATTTTAACGCGTTCATTTATAAGATTGATCAACACAATATATAACAATGAAAAATAATCTTATCTTATCTTATTTTCATACAACTTGGTACAA
>NC_051409.1:6276387-6277408 GCF_015228065.2 Penaeus monodon | reverse complement strand
AAGGACGAGTGACCCTATCCATCTGCCAGCGCACACTGCCTTCTTCTGATGTGAAGGACTCCATGAATTTGTTGCACGCTTCAGAAGCCTCATTGGTAGCGTTGCATCCTACATGCCTCATCTTTAACAGAGCAATGCTACTTTTATCTGACTGAGGCTCAATGGTGATTTCAATGATTTCAGAGAAAGACTGTTCTTTTTTCTGATGACCTTACAAAATTGTGCAGCACTACTGTTGCCTTGACAATTTTACCTGCGTTTTACTTTGAACTGGAATGGTCGTTGGAACGCCATCCATTGCATAGCGTACATTCCAAATGCATTCTCAAGCAACTCTTCTACATCTACAGAGACTTTAGTTGAATATTTTCTGGGAAAGATTCAAGTTCTCTCTTGGAAACGGTCTCTTGAGGTAATATATTTATTTGAACCTTGTTGTCCGGATTCCCAAAGGAGTTATTCATTAATCGCTTACCCATAACACTATTGTTGAATATACTACCATCACTGATCTTGCCATTAGAGGCTGTGTCTTGTGGTGGTGCTTTTATACTTCGGTGTTCACCACCTACAGCACTCAATTAGGAAAATGCCATTCTGAAATAAAGTCTTTCTTAGTATTGATCCACGTGTTTACATCTAGTTCTGGGATGAACATGGGTTGCATTTTTTTATATAGCATTACTTCATTAACGATTTTCGACTGTAGCTGGAGCCAATCGTGAGAAATGAGTCTCCTGTTGCCAAGCACCTGAACTTATAGTAAAATTGGAAATATATTACGCTATATGTAATGTGACTGATTGGTGTCTTTTTGTCTTCAGGTAAGACTGTCAGACATGAATGGAAAAACAATGGGATTGCTTTCGCCAAGCACTTGCTCGCAAAAAGACATCAAGTGGGCGGGCAGCCAAGAAAACAAAACATTTTCGATACGAGAAACAGATAGCTTTTGATTCCAATCATGAACCCACGAGAGTAAGCTTAAATAGTCATAGTTAACTCTAAGTACATATAATGA
>NC_051409.1:6274524-6276097 GCF_015228065.2 Penaeus monodon | reverse complement strand
CTCTTCTGTAGGCTGAGCACAAACATCGAGGACGTGCTGGAAGATGGTGATGATACGACAAAACAAACAGAAAGATGACTTGGATAATTTTTTTCCCAAGTATTTGCCAGCCAACCAGGAAATTATCTCGTAGGATGCAAAACAAGTAAAAAAAAAGACATTCTAGATATTGTTCAAGTAGAGTAGGAGGAGGATGAAACACACACCAGTACGCTCTAACTTTTTACAACATTACACACCTTCCCAATTACACTACATACCCTCACCGTTACCATGTGTAGAGGTAGTGGATCATGAAACTTGCTTTGGTAATTATGACTAAACTTGTGGCAATGTAGTTCTTTGTCATTTACGCTGTGATGAATTTCCTGTAGTTGGTATCTTGTTTCTTGATATCTTGTTCAATAAGTGAGCGTTTCATTGAATATTGTTTGATTTTTTTTCTTTTATCATCCACCATCTCTTGCAGAAGCTAGAAGCTGATGATATTCACCAAACTTCGTCCTTGCCAAATTTATCTCGTGCTCTCATGTCCTTCCTTTTTTAGTCCTTAGTGCTAGAGTTAGCATCAAAAGTTCTTCCTCCTCCTCATGAAACCACGGGGTCCTCAAGAAACCACAGGGTCCTTAATAAACCACTGGGTCCTCAAGAGAACGCGGGGTCCTCAAGAAACCACAGGGTCCTCAAGAAACCACGGGGTCCTCAAGAGACCACAGGGTCCTCAAGAAACCACAGGGTCCTCAAGAAACCACAGGGTCCTCAAGAAACCACGGGGTCCTCAAGAAACCACAGTCGTCCATAACTGCAGCCACTGAGCGATGTGACACCTGCTTGAAAACAGACCAGCGTGACTTTTCCCATAGCAGTGGCTTCGCTCCGCCTTTTCACAGTGGGTATGTCTTTTCAGGATGCCTTTTCAGTTGGATTTTTTTTTCAGGATGCCCTTTCAGTGGGTATGTGTTTTCAGGATGCCTCTTCAGTGGGTTTTTCTTTTCAGGATACCTTTCCAGTAGGAGTTTTTTCAGGATGTCCTTTCAGTGGGTATGTCTTTTCAGGATGCCTCTTCAGCGGATTTGCTTTTCAGAATGCCTTTTCAGTCTAGTATTTTCCAAACATAAACGTGGCACTTTTTTATTAACGCAGTAAATAAGAGATCAAGTAAACAGGATATCCAGGTTCTTGTTTCACTTAGGAAAAAGGGTATATATCATATACATGAAAGGGTATATATCATATACATGAAAATCTACAAGAAAAATATGTACACATGTAATTTTAGTGGATATTTTCATAATCATTTCGTCGCAACCGTATTTGCAATTTTTAAATCATTCACATATATTTTTGCACGTCGCATGTCATATCATGGGAGAGCAATTTATCACATGAAATAGGGGATATCTCACCATCCATTGCATTAAACAGCATCGATTATGCGTTTCCCTAGTTTTCAAAGCAATTTTAACGTGGTAGAAATCAGCATGGAATAAACACTCATATTTAATAACAAAGTCTTAAAATCGCATAAAAGACAGGTATTATACCATGCACACTTTTGGCGGTAAAAGAAGAA
>NC_051409.1:6270724-6272837 GCF_015228065.2 Penaeus monodon | reverse complement strand
ATTGACAGTGCTTAAGTTTTGTTTTCATATTAATTCATTTTTCTTTATACCATGACTGTGCATGTGGGATGAGGTTTTAGCCTTTTATCTACAGAAAGAATAAAATCCCTTCCATTCTCTTTCTTCTTAGCCGATGATATTCTATCATTCTGTGTAATGAACCTATATTGTGCTTTTTTTTCTACTATCCACTTTCAATATCCTACTCTCTGCTATAGAAAATACTGCAACGCATCTTCATGACCCCCCAAAAAGCAGGGTTTTATACCTAAATACTTAAGAAAAAATTTATCATGGCTGGAGTGATACTACACAACCAGATCAAGAAAACTGTTAATGCCGTTGCTTTGCTCATAACGAATCTGTCATTGAGTAAGGTAGTTCTATGTCCAGTGTGATCTTTCAAAGACAGGAAGGGATTATTCAGGGATATAAACTTTCCCAATAAAGCCAGGGCAGGATTTTGTAGAACCCTAGGCTACAGGTACTCTGGGGTACTGTGAAGCCCACACAGCATTTTTAAAAGGAGAGAAGAAAAGATTCTTCCTTTGATTCTTTCTTGTAAGGCTAAAACCAATTAAAAACCTAACAACTGTTGTGTAATTTCTTGGTAACAAATCAATTAATGTTTTTCCCTTAAAGTCTGGTGGTCTTTCAGTTACAGCCCTGGATATGATTCAGGTACTGAAGCTTTTTATCTATTACAATGCATAACATAGATAACATAGTCTAATTTTACCATAGGACATTTTATAGTTTAGTGTTCTGTGATGCATTCAACAAGATATGAATGATATCAGGATCAAATTTCTATGTGCATATACTGTAGAGAAAGGGGATCTCATTTCTTTTATTTCTTTAAAAGAGTGGTAACATCTTACTCCTGATGATCAATCTTTTTTGCAATATCTTAATAATGACAAATATTTCCTTGAATATTTAATGGATGACATCACATTATCCTGCTTTGCTAAAATGTTGTGTCTGAAGGAAAGAGGTATTTGTCATGTGGCATTATTATGTCTTGCATGCAGTTTCCCCATCAAAACTGATTTCTTAGCTCTCAAAAATAATTGTATATTGCTCAATTACTTTTTTGACGATGCTTTACTAGGAATAGAATCTATGATCTATCACGCCTCTCCCTGTATGTTTTGTTTTCTCTTCAAGTATACCATTGTTTTTTTCTTTCTGCTTGATAGTCCTTATCCTGAATACATCTTCATACATTTTCAAGATGGATTCAAAAACTGTTTTACATATTTCAGTGTAAGAAATATTTACAAGCCCATTTTCTTAATTAAGTAGCTTTTCTCTGACACATTTATTCTCTTAAATTCAGGCACATATGCATGGAAGTGCACATATCATGGCTTACTCAATGACATATACTGTATAACATATAGATTATATTCCTTAATCCAAGAACAAGGCAGTTAATAAACTGACTACCCTTATGGTTTGCAGTAAATGCAAAATATATTTTCATATGTGTGTTTATGACAAGCTTTCCATACACAAGAAATTTAAAGTATAGTTCTGAACTCCCAGTAACAAACATTGTTTCTACCAATTGTCCCAGACTACAGCAAATACAGTACATGCCAGCCTAAAACCAGTGCTGTAAGTCTGCATCACCCAAAAACTACAGAAAATACTATATACTCCATGCTACAACAAGTGGTGAAAGTCTCAATTGACCCAGACTGTAGTAAATACTATATGTCCGTGTTACTGGCTTCATATGGGAGTTCTTATCTGAGGTTAGAGCTACTGTGGCCTATGGTGTTATATTCCTCTGGGAATGACTGTTCTGAAACTTTTAATTGCCTTGTAAGCAAAACTGATATTGTTGCATACTGCATTAACAGTTTCATGTCCTGATATGGTTTAGCTTAGAGACCAAAGCTTCCATATTTTCCCCAAGTTGTAAAGAAGTTACTAGGAGGGCCCTATATATATTCTGTACCATAGCTATCTTCACTTTGCTATATTGTCTCAATTGTAGCCATGGTGACCTCATTTATCTTTTAAGTGGCAAGGAGAAAGTAACTGTTATTTATGCAGCCTAAGCCATGGCATATATAAGTGCCAATTTTAATCTTAATTAGTT
>NC_051409.1:6270046-6270643 GCF_015228065.2 Penaeus monodon | reverse complement strand
GAAGAAGTCATAACTTTAATTTTCAAAGCTATTGTTTGGAAAATCTTTTTGCTTGGGTTTATTAGGAAATAAATACTTTTGGAAAGGATTGGCAGAATTAGAAATTTCAAAATGTATCATAATGAACTAATTTCTCTTCGTCTTCAACTGGCTTATAAAATTATTCATACTCATTCATATATCTTCACAAGTAGTTTTGAGCTTTTCTTTAGCATAAAACAAGAGCAAAGTTTATAATGACTGTATATCTAACTAATGGATATAACTCCTGAAGGAGAGGGTGACATAGGTGTTGGTTAAAAGCACTGTCAAAAATAAATATAAAATATATAAAGACGGGGAATCTTTGAGTATAAAGTAGGATACTTTACAAAAACAGTCAAAAATCTTTTAATATGAAGTAGCTACTGTATATATAGCTACTCTTGACTTGAAGATATTTAACTTCCCTTGTTTCTTTTCTCTCCTCTCACCCTCCTTTTCTCTCACCTCTCTGGTCACCTTGCAATGCTCCATGGAATATTAATATCCTTTTGAAATTACTTCTACTTGTAACTTTGATATATCTTGCAAGATTGTTTAAGCATGGAAGTACAG
>NC_051409.1:6269064-6269389 GCF_015228065.2 Penaeus monodon | reverse complement strand
AAGTGGTAAAAATGGTTATAATAAAACATGAATTGAAAATAACAACTACCACAGAGACAAAACGAAGTTCACAATAAAGCCTTGTTTTTAATAAAACAGACTGACTATCTCATCATCATTAACAATATCAATTGGACCTTATCTATGCTATGGACATTCTTTTCTCACATGATTATTTCTAACCAAGAACATTATCTTGATTAAGAACAATGGTAAGCCTTTGATGTTATGTAGTAACATTGACTTTGATGTTCTTTTCGAAGAGAGAGAATTGGATGCAGTTTTGGATCATAGAAAACTGTGCTTAAAGCGGTGACTACTTAAA
>NC_051409.1:6267667-6267736 GCF_015228065.2 Penaeus monodon | reverse complement strand
TGTCACTCTCCTCTGCTTGCCACCTAACAGCGGCCGTGATCGTATAGTGGTTAGTACATTGCGTTGTGG
>NC_051409.1:6267478-6267608 GCF_015228065.2 Penaeus monodon | reverse complement strand
CCTTATATTTTCTTGTTGCCGCGAGAGGCGTCCACTACAAGGGAAGCTGAGGCCTTGTTCTGCTTGTCGTGCGAGACAAAGGCTGGGAGAAGACAACCTTGAAAAAAAAAGAATGGCAGGCAGCTGGCGT
>NC_051409.1:6266453-6266759 GCF_015228065.2 Penaeus monodon | reverse complement strand
CCCGTCTGGGTCTCCCCCCTCTCCTCCCCGCCCACCCCCATAAGGAACCATTTAGAAGGACGCATCGCCGGTTCGCCCTTGACAAAACGGCCGTATTTTGGGGCCCGTGTTGAATATCCTTGGCCGGAATCCTCATCCCTGGGTCACTTTACCCTCTGTGGGCTGTCAGGAGTTTCATGGTACAGGGTGTTTATGAGACTCAGAGATCAGATGTAGTCTGTCTGTCTCCACGTGGGAAGGAACGCACGTGGGTGAAGCGCTCAGTTTTACGCTAAGGGTATAGATGTAATTGCGTAATGCATTCTT
>NC_051409.1:6265118-6265217 GCF_015228065.2 Penaeus monodon | reverse complement strand
CTGTCTGTCTCCACGTGGGAAGGAACGCACGTGGGTGAAGCGCTCAGTTTTACGCTAAGGGTATAGATGTAATTGCGTAATGCATTCTCTAGACCACAC
>NC_051409.1:6258194-6258682 GCF_015228065.2 Penaeus monodon | reverse complement strand
TGGGTCCTACAAAATCCTGCCCTGGCTTTATTGGGAAGTTTATATCCCTGAATAATCCCTTCCTGTCTTTGAAAGATCACACTGGACATAGAACTACCTTACTCAGTGACAGTTTTGTTATGAGCAATGCAACGGAATGAACAATTTTCTTGATCTGGTCTACTAATTGCCTCTGGTTATGTGTAGTATCACTCCAGCCATGATAAATTTTTTCTTAAGTATTTAGGTATAAAACCCTGCTTTTTTGGGGGTAATGAAGATGGTTGCAGTATTTTCTATAGCAGAGAGTAGGATATTGAAAGTGGATAGTAGAAAAAAAAGCACAATATAGGTTCATTACACGGAGTGAAAGAATATCATCGGCTAAGAAGAAAGAGAATGGAAGGGATTTTATTCTTTCTGTAGATAAAAGGCTAAACCTCATCCCACATGCACAGTCATGGCATAAAGAAAAATGAATTAATATGAAAACAAAACTTAAGTACTGT
>NC_051409.1:6256201-6256515 GCF_015228065.2 Penaeus monodon | reverse complement strand
ATACACATCGGTTTGCCAACTTTCCCGCCAAAAGTGTGCATGGTATAATACCTGTCTTTTATGCGATTTTAAGACTTTGTTATTAAATATGAGTGTTTATTCCATGCTGATTTCTACCACGTTAAAATTGCTTTGAAAACTAGGGAAACGCATAATCGATGCTGTTTAATGCAATGGATGGTGAGATATCCCCTATTTCATGTGATAAATTGCTCTCCCATGATATGACATGCGACGTGCAAAAATATATGTGAATGATTTAAAAATTGCAAATACGGTTGCGACGAAATGATTATGAAAATGTCCACTAAAAT
>NC_051409.1:6254847-6256128 GCF_015228065.2 Penaeus monodon | reverse complement strand
CCCTTTTTCCTAAGTGAAACAAGAACCTGGATATCCTGTTTACTTGATCTCTTATTTACTGCGTTAATAAAAAAGTGCCACGTTTATGTTTGGAAAATACTAGACTGAAAAGGCATTCTGAAAAGCAAATCCGCTGAAGAGGCATCCTGAAAAGACATACCCACTGAAAGGACATCCTGAAAAAACTCCTACTGGAAAGGTATCCTGAAAAATCCCACTGAAAAGGCATCCTGAAAACACATACCCACTGAAAAGGCATCCTGAAAAAAAATCCCACTGAAAAGGCATCCTGAAAAGACATACCATTGAAAGGGCATCCTGAAAAAAAAATCCCACTGAAAAGGCATCCTGAAAACACATACCCACTGTGAAAAGGCGGAGCGAAGCCACTGCTATGGGAAAGTCACGCTGGTCTGTTTCAAGCAGGTGTCACATCGCTCAGTGGCTGCAGTTATGGACGACTGTGGTTTCTTGAGGACCCCGTGGTTTCTTGAGGACCCTGTGGTTTCTTGAGGACCCGTGGTTTCTTGAGGACCCCGTGGTTTCTTGAGGACCCCGTGGTTTCTTGAGGACCCTGTGGTTTCTTGAGGACCCAGTGGTTTCTTAAGGACCCTGTGGTTTCTTGAGGACCCCGCGTTCTCTTGAGGACCCAGTGGTTTATTAAGGACCCTGTGGTTTCTTGAGGACCCCGTGGTTTCATGAGGAGGAGGAAGAACTTTTGATGCTAACTCTAGCACTAAGGACTAAAAAAGGAAGGACATGAGAGCACGAGATAAATTTGGCAAGGACGAAGTTTGGTGAATATCATCAGCTTCTAGCTTCTGCAAGAGATGGTGGATGATAAAAGAAAAAAAATCAAACAATATTCAATGAAACGCTCACTTATTGAACAAGATATCAAGAAACAAGATACCAACTACAGGAAATTCATCACAGCGTAAATGACAAAGAACTACATTGCCACAAGTTTAGTCATAATTACCAAAGCAAGTTTCATGATCCACTACCTCTACACATGGTAACGGTGAGGGTATGTAGTGTAATTGGGAAGGTGTGTAATGTTGTAAAAAGTTAGAGCGTACTGGTCTGTGTTTCATCCTCCTCCTACTCTACTTGAACAATATCTAGAATGTCTTTTTTTTTTACTTGTTTTGCATCCTACGAGATAATTTCCTGGTTGGCTGGCAAATACTTGGGAAAAAAATTATCCAAGTCATCTTTCTGTTTGTTTTTCGTATCATCACCATCTTCCAGCACGTCCCTCGATGTTTGTGCTCAGCC
>NC_051409.1:6253106-6254369 GCF_015228065.2 Penaeus monodon | reverse complement strand
TCTTCTGTAGGCTGAGCACAAACATCGAGGACGTGCTGGAAGATGGTGATGATACGACAAAACAAACAGAAAGATGACTTGGATAATTTTTTTCCCAAGTATTTGCCAGCCAACCAGGAAATTATCTCGTAGGATGCAAAACAAGTAAAAAAAAAGACATTCTAGATATTGTTCAAGTAGAGTAGGAGGAGGATGAAACACACACCAGTACGCTCTAACTTTTTACAACATTACACACCTTCCCAATTACACTACATACCCTCACCGTTACCATGTGTAGAGGTAGTGGATCATGAAACTTGCTTTGGTAATTATGACTAACTTGTGGCAATGTAGTTCTTTGTCATTTACGCTGTGATGAATTCCTGTAGTTGGTATCTTGTTTTCTTGATATCTTGTTCAATAAGTGAGCGTTTCATTGAATATTGTTTGATTTTTTTTACTTTATCATCCACCATCTCTTGCAGAAGCTAGAAGCTGATGATATTCACCAAACTTCGTCCTTGCAAATTTATCTCGTGCTCTCATGTCCTTCCTTTTTTTAGTCCTTAGTGCTAGAGTTAGCATCAAAAGTTCTTCCTCCTCCTCATGAAACCACGGGGTCCTCAAGAAACCACAGGGTCCTTATAAACCACTGGTCCTCAAGAGAACGCGGGGTCCTCAAGAAACCACAGGGTCCTCAAGAGACCGCGGGGTCCTCAAGAAACCACAGGGTCCTCAAGAAACCACAGGGCCTCAAGAAACCACGGGTCCTCAAGAAACCACAGTCGTCCATAACTGCAGCCACTGAGCGATGTGACACCTGCTTGAAAACAGACCAGCGTGACTTTTCCCATAGCAGTGGCTTCGCTCCGCCTTTTCACAGTGGGTATGCTTTTCAGGATGCCTTTTCAGTGGGATTTTTTTTTCAGGATGCCCTTTCAGTGGTATGTGTTTTCAGGATGCCTTTTCAGGGGGTATGTCTTTTCAGATGCCTTTTCAGTGGGATTTTTTTTTCAGGATGCCTTTTCAGTGGGTATGTGTTTTTAGGATGCCTTTTCAGCGGGATTTTTTTCTTTTCAGGATACCTTTCCAGTAGGAGTTTTTTCAGGATGTCCTTTCAGTGGGTATGTCTTTTCAGGATGCCTCTTCAGCGGATTTGCTTTTCAGAATGCCTTTCAGTCTAGTATTTTCCAAACATAAACGTGCACTTTTTTTATAACGCAGTAATAAGAGATCAAGTAAACAGGATATCCAGGTTCTTGTTTCACTTAGGAAAAAGGG
>NC_051409.1:6252706-6253033 GCF_015228065.2 Penaeus monodon | reverse complement strand
ATTTTAGTGGACATTTTCATAATCATTTCGTCGCAACCGTATTTGCAATTTTTAAATCATTCACATATATTTTTGCACGTCGCATGTCATATCATGGGAGAGCAATTTTATCACATGAAATAGGGGAATCTCACCATCCATTGCATTAAACAGCATCGATTATGCGTTTCCCTAGTTTTCAAAGCAATTTTAACGTGGTAGAAATCAGCATGGAATAAACACTCATATTTAATAACAAAGTCTTAAAATCGCATAAAAGACAGGTATTATACCATGCACACTTTTGGCGGGAAAGTTGGCAACCGATGTGTATAAAAAAAAAAAAAA
>NC_051409.1:6250640-6250878 GCF_015228065.2 Penaeus monodon | reverse complement strand
ATATTAATTCATTTTTCTTTATGCCATGACTGTGCATGTGGGTGAGGTTTAGCCTTTTATCTACAGAAAGAATAAAATCCCTTCCATTCTCTTCTTCTTAGCCGATGATATTCTTTCACTCCGTGTAATGAACCTATATTGTGCTTTTTTTTCTACTATCCACTTTCAATATCCTACTCTCTGCTATAGAAATACTGCAACCATCTTCATTACCCCCAAAAAGCAGGAAAAAGGTTTT
>NC_051409.1:6250429-6250540 GCF_015228065.2 Penaeus monodon | reverse complement strand
TAGGACTGTCTGTATTTACACAAATTTTAATGAGACATATTTTAAAGAAGTAAAACATACTGCATCTGAAAGCAAATTTTTTCTAGAAACTGTTATTCAGGAGATTTCCTT
>NC_051409.1:6249682-6250369 GCF_015228065.2 Penaeus monodon | reverse complement strand
TTAGATTGTATAGTTACCTGATTGCTCACACTTATATTGCATTTAAGATTGAGCAGTGTGTGGCATTTTTTATTTGTTGCATAAATTTGACTCCTTGCAGGCATAACCTGTAACATCAAAGTACCCCAAAACATCATCCATACTCATCTAGCCACATCATTCAAACCATATGGTGTCACTGAATGAGAAATATGTACCAGCCATTCTTATTAGTCAAAACAAAGGTTTTTAAACTTAGATTTATCAGAGATTCACGCCTTTGTGGTCATTGCATGATTATCGATAGCCCATTTACACAGAGAAAGTAAAAATAATGAGTTGGAATCAGACTGTATGATTTTGTGATTTTAAGTTTGTGATATAAATAGTTAAATAATATTAAACCAGATACTTTATTCGCTTTTAAAACTGATTATTACAGAAATATTGTAGTACCTATTATTTGCCTAATACATTTGATTACCATAACCACAAATAGATCATCTGTAAAAGACAACATTTTGTCAGTTGCTGGTAACATAGCAAATAGTAAAGAGAAAGAATGCTTTTGTCACTTCAAGTTCATTGGATTTTTGCCAGGCTTAAAGGAAGTGTATGAAATGCAGCTATGAACACTTATCCTCAGATGTCTGGCACAGTCACTCACTTACCATCTTCAGAAGCCTGGCAAAGTTTGCAGGTTAATAG
>NC_051409.1:6248909-6249626 GCF_015228065.2 Penaeus monodon | reverse complement strand
ATCAGAGAAAACATTTTTCATGATAACTGAAGAAAGAGGGGAATCAGGTAACAAAGTTCACCTAAAATTACAGTCATCTTTGACCAGTGGGAAGATATGGGTACTTTTATTAACCACATAATTAATTGCAGGTAGCTACCACTTGAGTATCCTAGAACAGTTTGATGTTAGAAGTGGTTGCATAAAGTGTCTTGGTTGAGAAGCAGCAGCTCATTTAGTGAAGTAAAAAGGATGCTCTCACCTTGATCACTGACTCCTCTTGGGCGAGCCGGGGAAATTTCACACCATGATCGATGACATCTGGAGTGTGGGTCTAGGAGTTTCTTTGCTGGGCTTCACCTCAAGTTTGGGGGTTAAATCCTTCCTCCACTGATGTATTTGCTTATTGGATTTGAATTGAAGGTCAAAAGATACCACTTTGCCTAAGCTAACTTCAAATCTAAGAAATTTTTGGTAGCCAATATTAGTTGGGTATGTTTCTTAGGACATTATTTGGTTTTAATGTTTTTGAATGGTCGTATGTTTTTATATTGTTTTCACAATGTACGGAAAGGTTTATATGAGTTTTTCGTTCTCTTTTTTGTTGCTGCATCATGGTTCAATGATTTAATATTAGCTCAAGTTTTAAAGTGCAAGTGTCAGATTACTGGCATTTATCGGGAAATAATTTTATAGGGCATGCTGCGGATTGGAGCTGACATTCTAACCTGAAGATAC
>NC_051409.1:6244862-6245578 GCF_015228065.2 Penaeus monodon | reverse complement strand
GTATCTTCAGGTTAGAATGTCAGCTCCAATCCGCAGCATGCCCTATAAAATTATTTCCCGATAAATGCCAGTAATCTGACACTTGCACTTTAAAACTTGAGCTAACATTAAATCATTGAACCATGATGCAGCAACAAAAAGAGAACGAAAAACTCATATAAACCTTTCCGTACATTGTGAAAACAATATAAAAACATACGACCATTCAAAAACATTAAAACCAAATAATGTCCTAAGAAACATACCCAACTAATATTGGCTACCAAAAATTTCTTAGATTTGAAGTTAGCTTAGGCAAAGTGGTATCTTTTGACCTTCAATTCAAATCCAATAAGCAAATACATCAGTGGAGGAAGGATTTAACCCCCAAACTTGAGGTGAAGCCCAGCAAAGAAACTCCTAGACCCACACTCCAGATGTCATCGATCATGGTGTGAAATTTCCCCGGCTCGCCCAAGAGGAGTCAGTGATCAAGGTGAGAGCATCCTTTTTACTTCACTAAATGAGCTGCTGCTTCTCAACCAAGACACTTTATGCAACCACTTCTAACATCAAACTGTTCTAGGATACTCAAGTGGTAGCTACCTGCAATTAATTATGTGGTTAATAAAAGTACCCATATCTTCCCACTGGTCAAAGATGACTGTAATTTTAGGTGAACTTTGTTGCCTGATTCCCCTCTTCCTTCAGTTATCATGAAAAATATTTTCTCTGAT
>NC_051409.1:6244119-6244806 GCF_015228065.2 Penaeus monodon | reverse complement strand
CTATTAACCTGCAAACTTTGCCAGGCTTCTGAAGATGGTAAGTGAGTGACTGTGCCAGACATCTGAGGATAAGTGTTCATAGCTGCATTTCATACACTTCCTTTAAGCCTGGCAAAAAGCCAATGAACTTGAAGTGACAAAAGCATTCTTTCTCTTTACTATTTGCTATGTTACCAGCAACTGACAAAATGTTGTCTTTTACAGATGATCTATTTGTGGTTATGGTAATCAAATGTATTAGGCAAATAATAGGTACTACAATATTTCTGTAATAATCAGTTTTAAAAGCGAATAAAGTATCTGGTTTAATATTATTTAACTATTTATATCACAAACTTAAAATCACAAAATCATACAGTCTGATTCCAACTCATTATTTTTACTTTCTCTGTGTAAATGGGCTATTGATAATCATGCAATGACCACAAAGGCGTGAATCTCTGATAAATCTAAGTTTAAAAACCTTTGTTTTGACTAATAAGAATGGCTGGTACATATTTCTCATTCAGTGACACCATATGGTTTGAATGATGTGGCTAGATGAGTATGGATGATGTTTTGGGGTACTTTGATGTTACAGGTTATGCCTGCAAGGAGTCAAATTTATGCAACAAATAAAAAATGCCACACACTGCTCAATCTTAAATGCAATATAAGTGTGAGCAATCAGGTAACTATACAATCTAA
>NC_051409.1:6243933-6244059 GCF_015228065.2 Penaeus monodon | reverse complement strand
AAGGAAATCTCCTAAATAACAGTTTCTAGAAAAAAATTGCTTTCAGATGCAGTATGTTTTACTTCTTTAAAAATATTTTTCCTCCATTAAAATTTGGTGATAATACGCACTTCACTAATTCCATGA
>NC_051409.1:6242827-6243660 GCF_015228065.2 Penaeus monodon | reverse complement strand
GTGTGTTGTTGATGTCGTCTTATGACTGGTTTCCTTTATAAGATTTTTTCTGATCCTCTATTTCGTCGTTAGCCATGCAATCTTGAACCTCTCGGCCCTTGGCCGCGAAACGCCTGAGCAAAGGAAAAGATTCTGCAGCTGATCTTCCCACAGCTGATCGAGCAAAATCTTCATATTTACACCAAATCTATATGTTTGCATTAGCTTTAATCTACAATTATGTGCACGTGTCATGTGTTCACTTACGCATATATACTACATTTTACTGGAACACCACGCCAGTCTTGGGTGTCATTTCGTCCTGTTCAGCATCGGATTCTTGATTTGCACAATTAACTCTTACTGGTTTTCCTGCAAGGATGCATTCATGATTATTATCGTCAGATATATAATACGTTTTGATATTGATCATGATCATTAAAAAATACATGGTTATTATCATTACATATTTACATAATTTTTTGCAGTTGTAGTAGTAGCGATCGTATGAACAGCGATGGCACGAAGAGTAACACTGAAAACGCTCCTTTTACTTATTTCATGCCTGTGAGTAGTTTCACTTACCGGCGTTCGGGATGTGAAAGTCTGCGGGAATTTTCATCACATTTCGATATTGTCGGATTTCCATTTTTGTTATTCTCTTGACCTAGCGACGAAATACTGGTAGAATAAGAAAAGAAGCAACAGGAAGCGGATAAACGAGAACGAGAGGAGAAGGAGAGGAGTGAAACATGAAGAAGCGAGAGGCGGATGTAAGGAAGAGGAAGGAGCAGATATCGAGAATTTGGTATCTCTTGACAAACCCAATCAAGACGTCACTTCATCTAGTCCAT
>NC_051409.1:6242628-6242787 GCF_015228065.2 Penaeus monodon | reverse complement strand
TTATCAAAAAGTTGCATATCTTTCCAGGCAGTCCATGACTGTGACCGAAGAACGCATTTCGTTTTACTTCTGCTTCTGCGGCTCGGAAAGCAGCTTTCTGACGTTTTAGTCGCCATTGCGCCATTTTTTTCACAATATGGTAACCTTACAGACAAACTA
>NC_051409.1:6242402-6242588 GCF_015228065.2 Penaeus monodon | reverse complement strand
AAGCACGTTTTTTGCTGTTTCGGAAAAGGGACGAATAAGCGTCTTTCTGAACCCTGCATCTTCGTTGGGAAACAGGTTGAGGGTCCAAGGATGCTTCCTCGCTGGAAAGGCGAAGGAGAGTCTGTTGCTGTTAGATGCACCGTTGAAAGTCTTCATCGTTGCAATGTCTATGAATTGCCGTTTTAA
>NC_051409.1:6242168-6242326 GCF_015228065.2 Penaeus monodon | reverse complement strand
ATTAGCGTTATCATCTATGCTAGTTTCCAGTGATATCGGGGTCAACGTACATTATGTTGTTTAGATGGACTGTGGCGATTTGGACGTCAGTTGGGTGTCCACTGTGTCTGGTGTGAAGCCACGTCCTCACGATATGCGGAAAGATGAAAACACACGGA
>NC_051409.1:6241827-6241907 GCF_015228065.2 Penaeus monodon | reverse complement strand
GTTTTTTCCTCGTTCTGTTTCTGGAGCCATTTCGTGTCAGCGTTATCTTATCAGTCAACCCACGCAAGGATAGGCATTTG
>NC_051409.1:6239902-6240391 GCF_015228065.2 Penaeus monodon | reverse complement strand
GAGAAGGGGCAGGGAAGGGGTAGGGAGGAGACCGGGGGGAGAGGGGAGGGACGGAGGGGAGGGGGAGAGCGGGGGGAGGAGGGAGAGGAAGAAGATGAGGAGGGGAGGGAGAGGGGTGAGGTCTCCCGAAGGAGGAAGGGGAGAGGTGGAGGATTTTGAGGGGGAGGAACGGAGGGCCGGGGGAAAGAAGGAGGAGAGAGAGGGGGAGGGGGGGGAGGAGAGGGGGGAGAGGTAGGAGGGGAAGGGGGAGGAGAGAGGAGAGGGGAGGAACGAGGATGGGAGAGCCAGGAGAGAGGAGGGAGAGATAGAGGGGGAGAGGAAGGGAGGGGGAGGGAGGGGATGAGGAGACGGAAGAGGAGAAGGGGGGGGAAGGGGAAGAGGTTTTTAGGGAGGGAGAGGGGAGAAGGGGAAGAGGAAAGAGAGGGGGGGGGGGGAGGAGGGAGGACGAGGAGAAAGGGGGGTAGGCAGGAGGAGGGAAAGGAGGGGGGA
>NC_051409.1:6235904-6236254 GCF_015228065.2 Penaeus monodon | reverse complement strand
TTATTATAACTACCAATATATTATGATTTTTAAGAGTACATTCCTCGCACTAAACGTTCATTCATGAAGACCATCAAAGGCATCGATACTATCAGAGATAAGTGTTATCGCGACACGTGGCCCACGCAATGCCGTCATTTTTTAGCGCATCATCGACCTCCTTATTATCGTCCTTACTACTACTGTCTTAACTTATGATGCAATATGTTTGATAACTGATTATTTCTGTTTCTGCTTTGATAATATACGTATTTGTGTGGCCGCATCGTCAGTGAATGGGTGTTATGATGTCTATAGAAAAAAAAATGCTTGCAACTTTGCCGAGTCTATCACCCGATGCATTCTGCGGC
>NC_051409.1:6235453-6235656 GCF_015228065.2 Penaeus monodon | reverse complement strand
GCTACACCGCGGCGAAAACACACCACAATAGACGAACACTCGCACACAACGCGCTAAAAGCACGCGACGATTTCAGCACGCACACACACAGTGCACACAGATATCCAAAAGCGGACTTATTTCCACATCTAAAGTAAATGATTAGTGTGTTGAGTTACTCGTTCCGCTCTGCGCGTTAATCTTATCAGTGTGTACCCGCGCGA
>NC_051409.1:6235319-6235429 GCF_015228065.2 Penaeus monodon | reverse complement strand
AATGCATCCATTCATGAGCGTTGTGTCAAGGGGTTACGATGTCATGATATCAAATTGGAAATTTTAATTTTTTTTCCTCGTGCAATTTAGAATAGACTCAGATTGCAAAG
>NC_051409.1:6232225-6234407 GCF_015228065.2 Penaeus monodon | reverse complement strand
GTCAGCGAAAAGAGAAACGCGGACCACAACAGAGCTTTGTGCATCGCTGCTATTCCAAACGCCAAAACCCTCCCGACGTTATATCGGATGATGAAACAGAAGTCGAGGCAGATCGAAACTCCGTCTCCGATTGATTTCAAGGAAAAGTTGTTTTAAGAGAGTGTCTTCGTCTATCTGACTATCTGTCTCAGAGATCTGATTACTGTATAACCACAATTAAAAAGTGCTGTCCTCGTGCCTGTCTCGTTCCTGCCATTCGTCTTTTCAATTCGTTAATGTTGACCCTTAGGATCCGAGTGCATAAGGGTAGAGGACATTCGAAACAGGAGGAGCCAGAACAAAAACGTTTACAGGGTAATATGTCTTCCAGCGGTCGTCCGACTTTTTTCATTATGGAAGAAAAGGACTTTACATGAAGAAGCTGAAGCAATCAAAGAGCCAAGAAAAGGGGAAATATCGGTAAAGTTGAAAAGTCGGGAGGGGAGACAAAGGTATTAGTAATATAAAGAAAAGTACACTTCAGTACAAGAGATAAAGCCGTCAGCGAGAGGAGTCAAGCTTACACAGGGAATTAACGTCATTCTTTTCTCTTAGAACGGAACTCCCACGAAAGTTTCTGATTAGGTCGTTTAAATGGTCACTATATGGGTCCTCCTCTTACCTGACTTAATCTTCTGACCCCTCTTCATCCCCCCCCCCACAACCTCCCCTCCGCCTCATGTGCTTCTTCAAAGTCAAGTTGTCTGTTGAATATCATGATCTTCGCCGAGGAATCACAGAAAGGCTATTTTTAAATTTTTCTCGAAAAGATTGAGCAAGGCCAAGTCACTCGGACCACCATATACAGTAACCAATTATCAGACCGTCTGTCTATAGGTGATTGTTTATCTAAAAAATGCTATTCTCGTGTCTGTCTTGTTCTGCTCTTTATTCTTTACGTTTGCTAATGTTGACCCTAATCGCCCGAGCGCATTAAGGGTCGAGGATCATTACTAGAGGAGGGCGCTGTTACAAAAAACGTTTCTAAAAATTGTCTTCCACCCTGTTGTAAGATATGTTCGCCTGTTGCCTACCTGGTTTATTAATTTTATTATTTTTATTTAAATTTGGTGTTGTTTTTTATGGAAACTGAATATGGTCACACAAAAGCAAAGGAGAGAAGATGGATGAGAAGTAAACATAAAATCAACAAATATCGTAAAAATTCTTAAACGTCATGGGAAATTATACAAGACGTCATTAAGAATTGGAGAAAACGTTTTTTTTCAAGACATTGCGCCTCTCTTAGGCCTTATAAAGGGGGTCGAGCGAGACCAAGGGCGGACATTCCTTTCCTGCGTCGCCCTCGGGGAAGGCAACTTCTGAAGGTCCTCCCTAAGCATGGCGTAACGGGTCGTGCTTCTGCGTCTCTTGTGTTTTTTTTGTAGCGGCGGTCGGATGGCGGCGTTCGATGGCGGCCCCGGACGCTGCGGGAAGGTCGGCTTACTCCGCATTCCCGTCATCCGAACGAACTCGCCTTCGACATCGGTCCCATGGAGAGGAAACTTAGTTGTTCTGCTCGGGAAGTGGAACCCGGCGCTGCCCTCCACGATACCAGGTGGAGTGCCGCGCAGGTGCTGCCTACCTGTTTAGTAAAAGGTTAGAAATTGTATAGGACGAGTTACCAGGCGGAGTGCAGGGCTCAAAGAAACCTTGTGGGAGTGCTTGTGACGGATTAGCTCATTAAATGGTCGAAAAAAAAATGTATTAAGTTTAATGCTAACCAAATAAGACTTCTGTTTTTACTTGGCATACACTGCATTCGATACCATATAGTCAAGCCGTTTAGGTCATTCCTTAGAGAAACGTAGAGCCTTAATGCCTTCCCTGCCGACAGGTGGCGTGGAGGGACAGCGGCGGACGCTCCGTTAGCCAGGATCCCGAGGCACCGCTGTTCGCTCTCGGGCTCCGAGGCACTCCCCCCCCCAACGTCCCTCACTCGTACCTCGTGTTGGAACCCTTCGGCCTCGACAGCGGCGGCGTGTCAGCTGCGTCCTGTTCCTTCGGGACAGGGACACTGGGCCTCACCGTCGACCTTCAGCTCAAGGAAAACAAGCTCGGGTCTGAGCTGAGAACACGAGCGAAATTCCTACGGGTAATGGATGGGATCCGAGTCCTCATGGAGTTACAAAAAATACTAGGC
>NC_051409.1:6231657-6232195 GCF_015228065.2 Penaeus monodon | reverse complement strand
TGTACTCTGTTTTTTCGTATGTGTTAGTAATATTTATTTGAAAAGAGAAGATAATTGGCAAAGGACTAGATGACTACTGGTCTTCTTTTGCATCAACGGACTTGAGAAGATTAGCTCTATTTATTCCTGTCCTAATTTATGAATTAAAGATATATTTATAGAAATTATTGATGGCATCTATTAATGAGACTTAGTGTATCATCCTATCTATAAGAAAATTTATTGATAATCAAAAAGCAAGTTTTCCTTCCAAGAATATTCCCGTAGTGACAAATGAATTCCACAAAAACAATCTTCTGACATGCCTCATTTCCTATATGAAAATAAATCTTATCACCCAGTGACTCCCTCTGATTTCCCCTTCCAGAAAATAATTTTTGAACTCAGAAGCACCACTTTGATGCTTCCATATTAGCTTAAAAGAATATGAAGTCTGACGTAAAAACAGCCATTTTAAACTGAATAGGAAGGAGGGTATGAAACATACTATGAATACATGGCAGATTAGCGTTGCTCTTCACTTTCACTTTATGCGGAT
>NC_051409.1:6230016-6231057 GCF_015228065.2 Penaeus monodon | reverse complement strand
TCTAAAGATAACCTGGACCCGAAAACATGGTCTTCCACGTTCATTATCTTCTTAAATAATTACCAAATATCATTAATGTGCCATTATAACATTGATTTCTTAAAAGCTATCTATCTAAAATATCAGATCTTTGGTGTTTAGATAAGTGCTACAAGAATTCTCGACATTTTCTTTATCACTGGATTTTCACTTTTCTTATCGGATAATGAGAAACGAAGGGGCGAAGAAAACGGGGAAAATAAAAAGGAACTGTGATAGAGAAAAATAAGAAAAACGATGATAATCTGTTAATGTATAGTTTATTTCTAAATTCATATTTACAAAGATGCTCAGTAAAAGAATGCCTATTTACGCAGACAAAAATGTTAAATATTACTATAGGGTAGTTTTTACAGACATCTCATCCCTTTACTCATTTTTTTGTTCTTGCCAAAACCCTTTCCTCGTTGCATAAAAGCCTTTACAGTATATATAAAAAAGCGACTATGGGGGCATTGTCGTACGATACTATTACTGACTGGATAAAAGAGATTATTATTGAATCTACCATTAGCCATATCGTTTCATTTATTTTCGCAGTATAATTTGGAATATGTTTTTATTTAGCTACTTCTTTTTGACACTAAGTACAACCTAACTGAAATTATGTCTAACGGCTGCATGGGAGACGTGCGACTTAAAACACACTGTGGTTACAGTGTTAAGGTCAGTGGACAAAAAATATGCTTGGAAAACAATGATAGAATGGAAAGTTATAGAAAATTTGTTTTCTTTCAATGGTCATGATCTTGCGAGTAAAAACGATACTGAAGAATGAGACAAGCGTTGAAGAAAGAAAAAGGCCTGATAAGCAGATAATCGTAAACCACGTGCCTGACGTTGTGTATCGAAACTCAACCATACATCATCACTGTGGGAATGGGACGCAAACTTCATATTTCTTAAAAATCTTTCAATTTTCAAGGATTAGAATTCAAAAGAGTTGCATATATGTATCTGCTGACAAACGATACTTCCGTATTTCTGAATACATTTTAAAAG
>NC_051409.1:6229146-6229224 GCF_015228065.2 Penaeus monodon | reverse complement strand
TATGTTGTTGTTCGATGGGCCCACGTCAGGAATGGTTATGTGTGTGTGGAAAAATGCTTGCAACTTTGCCGAGTCTAT
>NC_051409.1:6228656-6228849 GCF_015228065.2 Penaeus monodon | reverse complement strand
CCAAACGCGGACTTAATTTCCAATCTAAAGTAAATGATTAGTGTGTTGAGTTACTCGTCCGCTCTGTCGCGTTAATCTTATCAGTGTGTCACCCGCGCGAGGATGCATTCATTCATGATGCGTTGTGTCAAGGGGTTTACGATGTTCATGCTATCAATTGGAAATTAATTTTTTTCCTTGTGCAATAGAATAG
>NC_051409.1:6226671-6227964 GCF_015228065.2 Penaeus monodon | reverse complement strand
GTCAGCGAAAGAGAAACGCGACCACAACAGAGCTTTGTCATCGCTGATATCCAAACGCCAAACCCTCGACGTTATCTCGGATGAAACAGAAGTCGAGGCAGATCGAAACTCCGTCTCCGATGATTTCAAGGAAGTTGTTTTAAGAGAGTGTCTTTGTCTATCTGACTATCTGTCTCAGAGATCTGATTACGTATAACTGCTGTCCTCGTGCCTGTCTCGTCCTGCCATTCATCTTTTCAATTCGTTAATGTTAACCCTTAGGATCCGAGTGCATAAGGTCGAGACCATTCGAGCAGGAGGGCGCTAGCACAAAACGTTTACATTATGGAAGAAAAGACTTTATATGAAAGAAGCTGAACAATCAAAGAGCCAAGAAATATCGTTGAAAGTCTTGGAGCGAGACAAGTATAGTACATATAAAGAAAGTACACGTCAGTACAAGAGATAAAGCCTTCAGCGATAGGAGTCAAGCTTACACAGGAATTACGTCATCTTTTCCTAGAACGAACTCCCACGAGTTTTCTGATTAGGTCGCTAAAATGTTCACTATCTGGGTCCCTCTCTTACCTGACTTAATCTTCTGACCCCTCTTCACTCCCCCCCCCCCCACACCTCCCCTCCGCCTCCTGTGCTTCTTCAAGTCAAGTTCGTCTGTTGAATATCATGATCTTCCGCCGAGGAATCACAGAAGGCTATTTTTTATTATTTTTTTGAAAAGATGAGAAGGCACTAGTCACTCGTACACATATACAGTAACCAATTATCCGACCGTCTGTCTATCAGTGATTTGTTTATCTAAAACTGCTATTCTCGTGTCTGTCTTGTTCTGCTCTTTATTCTTTACGTTTTGCTAATGTTGACCCTAATCGTCCGAGCGCATAAGGTCGAGATCATTCTAGAAGGAGGGCGCTGGTACAAAACGTTTCTAAAAATGTCTTCCACCTGTTGTAGATATGTTCGCCTGTTGCCTTACCTGGTTTATTACTTTATTATTATTGGTGTTGTTTTTTATGGAAACATGAATATGGTCAACACAAGCAAAAGCAGAGAAGATGGATGAGAAGTGACATAAAATCAACAAATATCGTTAAAATCTCTTAAACGTCATGGACATTATGCAATGACGTCGTAGAATCGGAGAAACGTTTTTTCAAGACATTGCGCCATCTCTTAGGCCTTATAAGGGGGTCGAGCGAGACCAAGGCGGACATTCCTCTCCTGCGTCGCCCTCGGGAAGCAACTCTGAAGGTCCTCACTAAGCATGGCGGGTCGGTGCTTCTGCGTCTCCTTGTT
>NC_051409.1:6225940-6226624 GCF_015228065.2 Penaeus monodon | reverse complement strand
GAAGGTCGGCTTCCTCCGCCATTCCCGTCATCCGGAACGGAACTCGCCTCGAAATCGGTCCCTTGGAGAAGACCTTCGTGTTCTGCTCGGCGGAAGTGGAACCCGTCGCGGCCCTCCACGACTACCAGGTGAGTGCGCGCAGGTGCGCCTGTTAGTTAAAAGGTTATAATTGTATAGACGATTACCAGGCGAGTGCAGGCTCAAATGAACCTTGTGGGAGTGCTTGTGACGGATTAGCTCATTACATGGTCGAAAAAAGTATTAAGTTTAATGCTAATCCAAATAAGAATTCTGTTTTTACTTGCATACATTGCATTGCGATACCATATAGTCAAGCCGTTTAGGTCATCCTTAGAGAAACGCAGAGCCTAATTCCCTTCCCTGCCGACAGGTGGCGTGGAGGGACAGCGGCGGACGCTCCGTCAGCCAGGATCCCGAGGCACCGCTGTTCGCTCTCGGCCGAGGCACTCACGTCCCTCACTCGTACCTCGTGTTGGCACCCTTCGGCCTCGACAGCGCCGGCGTGTACAGCTGCGTCCTGTTCTTCCGTGGACAGGAACTGGCGTCCTCGACCGTCGACCTTCAGCTCAAGGAAACAAGCTCGGCCTGAGCTGAGAACACGAGCGAAATTCCTACGGGACTGGATGGCGATTCCGAGTCCTCATTAGTACAAAAAACACTAGG
>NC_051409.1:6225372-6225909 GCF_015228065.2 Penaeus monodon | reverse complement strand
TGTACTCTGTTTTTTTCGTATGTGTTAGTAATATTTATTTGAAAAGAGAAGATAATTGGCAAAGGACTAGATGACTACTGGTCTTCTTTTGCATCAACGACTTGATGATAGATTATGCTTCTATTTATTCCTGTCCTATTTATGAATTAAAAGATATTTATTTATAGAATGTATTGATGCATCTATTAATGAGACTTATGTATATCCTATTTATAAATAAAATTTATTTGATAATCAAAAGCAAGTTTTCCTTCCAAGAATTATTCCGTAGTGACAAATGATTCCACAACAATCTTTATTATCATGCATCATCATATATGAAATAAATCTTATCACCCAGTGACTCCCTCTGATTTCCCCTTCCAGAAAATATTTTTTAAACTCAGAAGCACCACTTTGATGCTTCCATATTAGCTTAAAAGAATATGAAGTCTGACGTAAAAACAGCCATTTTAAACTGAATAGGAAGGAGGGTATGAAACATACTGTGAATACATGGCAGATTAGCGTTGCTCTTCACTTTCACTTTATGCGGAT
>NC_051409.1:6223689-6224663 GCF_015228065.2 Penaeus monodon | reverse complement strand
ATCTCTTAATAATTACCAAATATCATTAATGTGCCATTATACATGATATTCTTAAGCTATATCTAAAATATTCATATCTTTTGGTGTTTAAGATAAGTGTACAAGAATTCTCGACATTTTCTTTATCATTGGATTTTCACTTTTCTTATCGGATAATGAGAAACGAAAGGGGACGAAGAACGGGGAAATAAAAGGAACTGTGATAGAGAAAAATAAGGAAAACCGATGATAATCTGTTAATGTATATGTTTATTTCATAAATTCATATTTGCAACGATTGATCAATAAAGAATGCCTATTTACGCAGATTCAAAAAAAATGTTAGTATTACTATCGGGAATTTTACAGACCTCTCATCCTTTACTCATTTTTCTGCCAAAACCCTTTCCTCGTTGCATAAGCCTTTATCAGTATATATAAAAAAAGCCGACTATGAGGCATTGTCGTACTGATATATACTGACTGGATAAAGAGATTATATTGGACTTACCATTAGCCATATCGTTTCATTTTATTTTTGCAGTATACATTTGGAATATGTTTTTCTTTGCTACTTCTTTTTGACACTCAGTACACCTAACTGAAATTATGTCTACGGCTGCATGAGACGTGGACTTAAACACACCACATTTTGTTACAGTGTCTAAGGTCAGTGGCAAAAAATATGCTTGGAAAACAAAGATAAAATGGAAAGTTACAGAAATTTGTTTTCTTTCAATGGTCATGATCTGCGAGTAAAACGATACTGAAGAATGAGACAAGCGTGAAGATAAGAAACGCCTGATAAGAGATAATCGTAACCACGTGCCTGACGTTTGTGTAATCGAAACTCAAACCATAACATCATCACTGTGGGAATGACGCAACTTCCATATTCTTTAAAATCTTTCAATTTTCATGATTAGAATTCAAAGAGTTGCATATATGTATCTGCTGACAAACGATACTTCCGTATTTCTGAATACATTTAAAAG
>NC_051409.1:6217615-6218009 GCF_015228065.2 Penaeus monodon | reverse complement strand
CGTCCCATTCGTTAATATATCAACGTATGGAGTTTAACGTTCTCTATTCGTATCTCGGAGAAAACTGTGTACCGGTGCATCTACCTCATATGACTCGTACTCTACTGACCGAAATCAAACCCTCATGTAAATAATTTTATCAATATTTACCGTATGTACTTCTAAAGGTCACTATGGCGTAACTACGAGAACTGTCAGGTGCAGCGCACACGTGCTTCTCATTACTAGGCAACCCACTGATAACAATGAAAGCGTTTACTTTTTATGAATGAACCACTGCGATAACTTGCATTTGTAAAGCGACACGGAATGGATAGCACGCCATGCTTGTCCAACTTACATAGTCATCAAACTAGTGCGTGACTAACAGTAAAGAGACAACAACAGAGGGGGG
>NC_051409.1:6217118-6217185 GCF_015228065.2 Penaeus monodon | reverse complement strand
TCCTCGTATGCCTCACCCTATGCTTTAGGAAAAGAAAGTCCTACTCAGCAAACATTATTTTTCATAC
>NC_051409.1:6216697-6216843 GCF_015228065.2 Penaeus monodon | reverse complement strand
CGGGAAGCAAAGCTGCCAACACTACGGAAAAGTTCGTACAGAAATATAATTGTCACTCGAGTCATTTACTTCTATTAGGTGATAAATGCCAACCACCTTGCTTACCAATAACGTTTCTACTTGTGAAAACTGGTAAAGGATCAGAT
>NC_051409.1:6216197-6216402 GCF_015228065.2 Penaeus monodon | reverse complement strand
CGCCGCTTTTTGTCGAGAACCAGTTACGGCCGCCTCAGTCCTCGATCCGGTACTACAATCAGAAAACTGTTTCCTTATGACATGCATATCTAATATTATCATCACTTTTAACATAAACACAAATGGCCATTACCATCACTATAAGACGAAAAAAAGTCCTCCGTTGCAATGATCATTATCTTCGATTTCTATCTCCTGTTGCGCG
>NC_051409.1:6215137-6215634 GCF_015228065.2 Penaeus monodon | reverse complement strand
AAAATTTTTGTCAGTTTCAGAATTATCAGTAGTTATGCACTTAATAATGCAAGACAGAGAATTGACATTTTAAGACCATTTGTATTCATATGATATACTTCATAATACTTAACAGAATAATTAAACTCGCAGTATTCATTACAATAAAAAATGACGCAGGCCATTTGAAGATGGAAATCTATTTCCATTTAACATAAATTCATATGATGCTTAATTATGCATTCAGAGTGAAGAAATTTATTTTTCTTAATTACCACTACTCATTATGCAGTATACTTTCATTCAGTGTTTTCCAAATACTGTATATAAATTGATATAGTAATATAGTTAAAAAGTTTATCAAACATATTGTAATAAGGTGATTCCCTGACAATAATAATTTAATGTAGAATCTTGAAACTAAAAACTTGAAATATGATCATTATAATTCATTGCATGATAATCTATGATGTGACTATACAAGAGGAAAAAGGAAATATCAAAATCAAATATGTATG
>NC_051409.1:6214554-6214767 GCF_015228065.2 Penaeus monodon | reverse complement strand
TGAATAAACAATTTTTAAAGATATTATTATTACTTTCAATTTAACATTAGTAATGACACTTTATGATATGATATGCATAAAATAAATAAATAGTATGATATAGTATTATGTATATATGTAGAGAATGAATAATTTGAAATATATAAAGTTGAAGAATTGAATAAAAGGAATTAGAATGTCATTATAGATGGTAGAATAATTTAAACATTTTAA
>NC_051409.1:6213825-6214050 GCF_015228065.2 Penaeus monodon | reverse complement strand
CAAATAGTCATAAGTTTCATGCTATGATCAATGTAATCAATTACAGTCCATCACAAATATATATGATTGAATATACATATAAGTAAATGCTTTGTCAGTAAAATTTCAATAAAATTTACTCGGTCGGCATACTTATCGTTTTTAATTTTTCTTACTATTATTCTAATTAAATAATCTGCAAAGGGATTATTATAATGACTTTCCCAATTCAGAGTAATTTGATTA
>NC_051409.1:6212349-6213771 GCF_015228065.2 Penaeus monodon | reverse complement strand
AGTATCATTCAGACAATTCAATTTAATTTTAAAGATACATAAAATTCAACTAAGTGAATATACTAATTAATAACTATACAGAATTCACGAGACATTGTTCTACTGTCAATGTAAAAGCAAAATATAGTTTTATTGCAACAAGTATATTAAAATGCAGCTGTTAAATCTAAAAGAGCCTTTTTTCTTTAAACTTCTTCTGAGTTATGGCAAATAAATGCTGTACACAAGTAAGTCATCAGTGTACCGACACAGAATTTACATATTATTATGAAATATTTAATATATACAGTATTACAAGTAGACAAATTGAAAACATTTCAAAACGAACAGAAATTCGGGTTTCAAAATCGTCAGACAAAAGAAATGATCTAAGATTTCTCGCATAGCATGCTTAGAGATAATAAAAAATACGAATATTCCTTGTATAGAGGTATTAGAGCTGTGAAAACGACAAAATTGACACAAATATTCCACAAAAATAATGATAGAAATTTCGGGATCAAGAAAATGTCGGAGGCAACTCGGCCGCTGATTGGTCGAGCCGATGTAAACAAACTGACCGTCAACCAATCAAATTGCGAGATTATTTTTATATTCCGATTTCTCTTATTACGCGCTGTACAGCCCCCTCTCTCCCAAACCGTATTCATAAATCGCATTTTGCTATAAAACGGAGTATTAAAAAAAAAGAAGAAAACAGCATATTCATCCTATGGAAACGCTTATGGAAATTTCTTGATTAGGAAAATGTCGGAGCCTAGACGCTCGCTGATTGGTCGAGCCGATGTAAACAAACCGACCGCCGACCAATCACGCAGCAGGAGATATATTTATATTTAGACTTCTTGACGCGTCGAAAAGGTTAATATCGCTGCTGTGTCCACGTGTTGTCTCCTTTCCCCCTTTCTTTACACGACCAAGTCCCCGGTATTCGTGTCCTGGGAACGGTTAATGCCTTGGGAAGCAGGTAAAGGCGAGAGGAGGACAAAAAAGCGGCGTTTTTAGTCGATAACTGCGCGAGTCTTGGCTGGGATTCTGTGTTCCTTGCACAAGCCAAGGTTGGACGCTGTTCGGGTTCCTTTTGGGTTATTTAAGGGAGTTTCGGGGGATTTAGCGCATGTTTCTGCGAAGGTAAGTCCTTTTAGGAGTGGCTGTGACCCCGAAACGAGGAAAATAAGTCGAAGAGCGGGTTTGTTTGGGAGAAAATGGACGTCTGTGGTGGCTTGGTGGCATTGTGATTATGCACGGACGACAGTGTAGCCAGGGGACCGCCCCTTTTCGGGGGAATTTAAATTTTTTAATTTTTTTTTTTAGGCCTTAGGAAAAAGTTGCTTTTTTTTTGGGGTTTGTTTGGGAAAAATTTTAGGTTTGTTTTGGGGTTTTTGGAAGGAAACATCTTAAAAAGGTAAGGGGTTTTTGGAG
>NC_051409.1:6212167-6212329 GCF_015228065.2 Penaeus monodon | reverse complement strand
AAATTGAAAAAAACCCCCTTTTTCAAAATTTAAAAATTTTTTTTTTTAAAATTTCAAAAAGGGGTTTTTTTTGCCATGGAACCAATTGCAAACATCATTTGGGAAAAAAAAATTTATGCTATGATTTTTACAAAAAAGGGGATTTTGTTTTCCCTGTATTTT
>NC_051409.1:6211841-6212141 GCF_015228065.2 Penaeus monodon | reverse complement strand
GGTGCATCAGTTTTTTTACTTTTATGTTTTGGTTTGATGTCGCTCCCATAAGGAATGGTTTTTTTAAGGGTTGCAGTACCTTATTTGTTTTTTTTTTTTTTGGGAAATTTAAAATTTGAAAAAATTTGATATAAATTTTGGGCCTGTAGTATAATGAGAGCTAGGGGGGATTTAACAAAAACTTTGGCATTTTAAATATTAGGTGATCTTTGCAGTACAAAGGGCCCTTCCAAGATATAAAAAAAATCCCCCCCCCACGCCTCAAATTTTTATTGTACAATCAAAAGTTTCCCAAAGACT
>NC_051409.1:6211682-6211773 GCF_015228065.2 Penaeus monodon | reverse complement strand
GGAACACTGAATGGACTTAGGCTGTGGGCGGCACATTCTGCGATATCTTTCCCTTATTTATGGAATTGCTGTTCTTGTCAGCTTATTGTTT
>NC_051409.1:6210094-6211613 GCF_015228065.2 Penaeus monodon | reverse complement strand
ATTATTTATGTTTACTGTTGTATGATAATGACTTGACTATATTACAAAGAATTTTATATAAAGAAGGCAATTAATGAAAGGTCTTTTGATATCAACTTTTATTTTATATCAAAAACTTAAAAATTTGTATTACACGAAACTTGTCTATGAAACCAATGTTTGGGGGTTTAAAAAAACTGGGGTTTAAAAACTTTGTAATTGAGAGAGGTGGCTTTTTCTCGTAATCATTTTGTCCTTTCTAGATAAACTTGAAATTTGCAAAAAATCTCTGATAGAATCCCCACTGATTTAAGTCTAACCCAGTTATGATATAGTATTGAGCAGACACCATGACAGCCATGCATTTGGTGCTCTGGCTAAAGCCAACAAGCATTTGTCCTGGATAATCTTGGCAAGTTAGATCATGAGCTGGTACATTATTTGAAAAATTTTTCAAGAAGGTTTTTTAAAATTTTACCCAATTGCTGTTTTTGTTGGGGAAAATCTGTTAGCCTTTGCCAAAGGGCCAATAGACATGACAGCTGGTGGTGCACATGTAGGTGTAATTGAAATGTTTTATAGTTGTTAACTGCTATTACATTGTTATGCATTGTTGAAAACCTAGCTGACTTTTTGGGAAATGTGTTTAGGGAATATGTAAATTCGTTTAAGGAAACAAGAAACTATTTGACAAGAAAATTTTTTAATAAGAAAAACAAAAAAATATTTAAAAGGGTTTAATCTTTTTTGAATTAAAATTTTTTTTTTTTCTTGCTTATGGGAGCCTATTTAACTACTTGAAGAAGGACTTCTATCTTGTTATATGATCAGTCTGTGTATGGTAATATGGAATTTTGAAAAAAAAAAAGTAGGGAATTTTAATTTTCTTTCAAGCTTGGGAAATTTTTATTTTTTAGACATAGATTATAGTATTTGCTGTATAATGACCCAGCTTTCCCCAAAAAAGTACAAAAATTGCCATGTAACACTAATAAGAGACAAAGTAACAGTTACCTAAGGGAATAGCTAATAGGCAGTGTGTGCTGTGGTGAGCCCTAGTCCACTGAACTTAGATATACAGCTTTAAAAATTAAAATTCTGATAGTTTTGAAACTAGGAAAAAAATGAAATAATTAAATTTTCCCCGCTTGACCAAAAAAACCCTCCCCTTTCCCATGTTCAGCATGAGAGTCCTTGGTTTGGTTTCTTATTTGGCTTTTAATTAAAAGTTAGATCTTGCTAGAATAATTATGTTGGAGATTTTTTTTTTTGTCTTTGCAGAAGTGCAAAGTGCAGAAGCTATGGTATTCTAGGATTAAGCTGCCCAAGTATATTTTTTGCATATTATAATCATAATCTTTATTTTTTGTGTTATTATTTTTAAAATCTGTAAGTGTAAAATTTTGTACAGAATATGGCCATTATCTTTTTTATCAAGAAAATTAGTGTCAGATGGTATAAAGTTTTGTGATGAAAAATAACTTTTTTGGGTTTATTCCCTAAGCCCATTTATTTTCCAAACATTAGAAATGACAGCACA
>NC_051409.1:6209705-6209932 GCF_015228065.2 Penaeus monodon | reverse complement strand
TTATGTCTTGGTATTCTTGTGTATTAGAGACTGAGCTAGTTGTAAGGGAGTCTGTTACTCAGCAATTTATAAAAGCTTTTCCCTTATCAGCTTTTCCCTATTGAGGGCATCTCGCCATTGCCTTAAAATTTTAGCAGTTTTTTTATGCCATTTAAATTTTGTTTAAAATTTTGCCCAAGGGTATCACTTTAAAACTCAGTGCTGCTGGAGAAATCCCTGTGCTCATT
>NC_051409.1:6209339-6209530 GCF_015228065.2 Penaeus monodon | reverse complement strand
TATGGATCTTAAAAATAAATGGATATTTATGAAGGGGCAAAATTTATTCCCCAAAATTTGGGGGAACTATATAAAAGTTATTTTTAGGCTTTTCTGTATTTACACAAATTTTAATGGAATTTTTTAAAAAATTTAAAAACATACTGCATTAAAAAAGGAAAAATTTTTTCTAAAAAACTGTTATCAGGAAA
>NC_051409.1:6207958-6209269 GCF_015228065.2 Penaeus monodon | reverse complement strand
AAATTTTGTATAGTTCCCTTGTTTGCTCAAAATATATTGAAATTTTAAGTTTTAGCAGGGTGGGGCATTTTTTTTTGGGTTGCATAAATTTGACCCCTTTTGCAGGCTTTAACCCCTGTAACATAAAAGTACCCCAAAAACTCAATACTCATCTAGCCACATCATTCAACCATAGGGGTGTCACTAAATGAGAAATTGTCCCAGCCATTCTTTAGTAAAAAAAAAAGGTTTTTTTAAATTTTGGATTTATCAGAGATTCACCCTTTGGGGGTTCATTGCAGGGTTTATCGATAGGCCCATTTACAAAAGAGAAAAAAAAAATTAATGAGTTGGAATCAATTTGTATGATTTTTTTGGTTTTTAATTTTTGTGAAAATAATATTTTTAAAAAATTTTAAAACCCGATACTTTATTCGCTTTTAAAACTGATTATTACAGAAATATTGTTATTTACCTTTTATTTGCCTAATAAATTTGATTCCCCAAAAACCCAAATGGGTCATTTTGAAAAAGAAAAATTTTTTGTCAGTGCTGGAAACTAGCAAATAGAAGAAAAAGAAGCTTTTGCCCACTTCAATTTTCATTGGATTTTTGCCAGGCTTGAAGGAATTGTATAAAATGCAGTATGATGAAAGCTACCACCCCTTCAAACCCTTTGGCCCAAAGTTTCAGGGTTAATAGTTTGCATGTGGTTTGGGTCTACAAGTGCTTAGACCCCCAAGGAGTCCCTTTTTTGTTCCATCAGAAAAAACCCATTTTTCATGATAACTGAAAAAAGAGGGGAATCAGGGAAACCAAAGTTCACCCAAAAAATTACAGTCTCTTTGACCATGGGTAGATATGGGTACTTTTTTTTAACCCACATAATTAATTGAGGTAGCTACCACTTGAGACCCCCTAGAACAGTTTGATTTTTTAGAATGGTTGCATAAGTGTTTTGGGTTTTAGAAGCAGCAGCTCTTTTTAGGGGAAGTAAAAAGGATGCTCCATTTGATCAGCCCCTCCTTTGGGGGGACCGGGGAAAATTTCACGCATAAACGTGACGTCTGGAGTGTGGGCCCGGGGATTTTCCTTTGCTGGGCTTACCTCAATTTTTGGGGGTTAAAAACCCTTCCCCTCCACTGATGTATTTGCTTATTGGATTTAAATTTAAAGGTCAAAGATACCATTTCCCAAAGCTAATTTCAAATCTAAAAAATTTTTTGGGAAACCCAATTTATTATTTTGGGTATTTTTCTTAGGACTTATTTGGTTTTAAAAATGTTTTTTAAAGGGTTGTATTTTTTATATTGTTTTCACAATGTGGAAAGG
>NC_051409.1:6207803-6207905 GCF_015228065.2 Penaeus monodon | reverse complement strand
AAAAAAAGGAAATGTCAATCACTGGCATTTTTTGGGGGGAAAAAAAATTTTTTGGGGGGGGGAGGGCCCAACCCAAAAAAAAAGGTCCTTAAAACCCAAACC
>NC_051409.1:6207447-6207778 GCF_015228065.2 Penaeus monodon | reverse complement strand
ACAAACCAACCCCCAAAAAAAATTTTTGAGTACTATCTTTTAAACCCTTTTTCCCCCCCCTTTTTTTTTAAAAAAAAAATTTTAAAAATTTTTTTTAAAAATCAAACCCTTTTTTTTTTAAAAAAAAAAAACCCTTTTTTTTTTTTAAAAAAAAAAAAAAATTTTTTAAAAGGGGGGTTTTTAAAAAAAAGGGGGGAAAACCCCCCTTTTTTTTAAAAAAAAAGGGGGGCCCCAAAAAAAAAAGGGGGAAAAAACCCCCAAACCCCCCTTTTTTTTTTAAAAAAAATATTTAAAAAATAAAAATTTTTTAATTTTTTAAAAATTAAAGATA
>NC_051409.1:6206618-6207407 GCF_015228065.2 Penaeus monodon | reverse complement strand
AAAAGGGTTTTTAAAAAAAATTTTTTTTTTCCCCACCCCTCCCCCCCAAAAAACCACCAATTTTCCCCCCCCCAAACCCCTTTAAAAAATTTTTACAACCCCCACACACCCACCCCCCACCACCCCCACCCCACCACCCCCCCCAACCCCCCCTCCCCCCCCCCCAAATCACACTCACACTCACACCACCTCACCACCCCCCCACACCCCCACTCACACTCACACACTCAAAACCCACCCCACACCCCCCACACCAAAAAACCCCCCCCCACACACAACCCCCCCCCACACCCCCCCCAAAAAAAAACCCCCCCCCCCCCCCCCCAAAAAAAAACCCCCAAAAAAACCCACAACCCAAAAAAAAAAACCCCCAAAACAAAAAAACAACACCACCCAAAAAAAAACACAAAAAAAACCCCCCCCCCCACACCCACACACACCCCACACACCCACACAAACACAACCCCACACAACCCCCCCCAAAAAAACACACACACCCCCACAAAACACCAAAAAAAACCCCAACACACACACCCAAAAAAAAAAAACACACACACACACAAAAACCCCCCCCACACAAACACACACAAAACCCCCCCACAAAAAACCCCAAAAACACAAAAAAAACACCCAAAAACACAAACCCCCCCCCCCCCCCACCCCCCCCAAAACCCCCCACAACCCCCCCCACCCCACACCCCCCCCCCCCCACACACAAAAAAAAAAAAAAACCCCCCCCCCCCCCCCCCCACACACACCCCCCCCCACACCCCACACACACACACCCCC
>NC_051409.1:6206434-6206594 GCF_015228065.2 Penaeus monodon | reverse complement strand
CCCCCCCCCCCCCAAAAAAACAACCCCCCCCAAAACACCCAAAAAAAAAAAACACACAAAACCCCCAAAAAACACCCAAAAACAAAAACACCAAAACACCACACCCCAAAAAACCCCCAAAAACACACCCAAAAAACCCCACCCACAACCCCACCAAAAA
>NC_051409.1:6206169-6206387 GCF_015228065.2 Penaeus monodon | reverse complement strand
CACCACACACACACCAAAAACACCCCCCCAAAAAAAAAAAACCCCCCAAAAACAAACCCCCACACACACAAAAAAACACACCCCCAAAAAAAAAACCCCACCCCCCAAACCCCCCACCCCCCCCCCCACCCCAAAAAACCCCCCCCCACCACCCAAAACCCCCAAAAAAACCCCCCCCCCCCCAAAAAAAAAAAAAAAATTTTTAAATAAAAACCCCC
>NC_051409.1:6205981-6206114 GCF_015228065.2 Penaeus monodon | reverse complement strand
TTTTTTTTTTTATATTAAAAAAAAAATTTTTTTTTTAAAAAAAAAAAATTTTTTTAAAAAAATAAAAAATTTTTTTAAAGGCAAGGGTTTTTTAAAGGGAAAAAAAATTTTTTCCGGTTTAATAAATGTAAAA
>NC_051409.1:6205833-6205964 GCF_015228065.2 Penaeus monodon | reverse complement strand
AAAAAAAAAAAATTTTTAAAAAATAGGGGGGAAAAAAAAAATTTTTTTTATTTAAGTATAAAAAAGGGGGGTTTTTTTTTTTTTAAAATTTTTAATAAATTTTCTTATAAAATTTTAAAGGGTTTTATATT
>NC_051409.1:6205700-6205777 GCF_015228065.2 Penaeus monodon | reverse complement strand
TTTTTTTTTTTTTAAAAATATATATAAATTTTAAAAAAAAAAAATTTTTTTTTTAAAAAAAAAAAAATTTAAATTTT
>NC_051409.1:6205528-6205595 GCF_015228065.2 Penaeus monodon | reverse complement strand
GGGGTTTTTTTATATTTAACCTAATTAATTTTTTTAAAAAAATTTTTTTTTTATTAAAATAAAAAAA
>NC_051409.1:6205371-6205476 GCF_015228065.2 Penaeus monodon | reverse complement strand
AAAAATAATAAAATTTTTTTTTAAAATTTATAATAAAATTTATTTTAAAAAAATTTAAATTTTTTATATTTAAAATTTTTAAAAAATTTTAAAAATATATTTAAA
>NC_051409.1:6205051-6205247 GCF_015228065.2 Penaeus monodon | reverse complement strand
AAAAATTTTATAAAATTTTTTTTTAAATTTTTCCCCTTTTTATATGGTTTTATTAATTTATAAAAAAAATTTTTTTTATTTTTAAAAATTTTTTTAATTTTTTTTTTTTTTTCCCCCTTTTTTTTTAAATAGGGTTTTTTTTTTTTTTTAAAATTTTTTTTTCCCCCCTCTTTTTTTTTTTAAAATTTAAAAAAAA
>NC_051409.1:6204681-6204876 GCF_015228065.2 Penaeus monodon | reverse complement strand
AAAAGGTTTTTAAAAAAATTTTTTTTTTTTTAAAAAATTATAATTTTTTTTTTTTTTAATTTTTTTTTTTTCCCATTAAAAATTTTTTTAAAATTTATTTTTTTTTTTTTTTTAAAAAAATTTTTTTTAAAAAAAAAAATTTTTTTTTTTTTTTTTTTTTAAAAAAAAATTTTTTTTTTTTTTAAAAAAAAAAAA
>NC_051409.1:6203957-6204187 GCF_015228065.2 Penaeus monodon | reverse complement strand
GGGTTTTTTTTAAAAAAAATTTTTTTTTTTAAAAAAAAATTTTTTTTAAAAATTTTTAAAAAAATTTTTTTAAATTTTTTTTGGGGTTTTAAAAAAAATTTTTTTTTTGGGGGGGGGGGTTTTTTTAAAAAATTTTTTTTTTGTTTTTTTCCCCCGGGGAAAAAACCCGGGTTTTTTTTCTTTGGGTTTTTCCCCCCCCCAAAAAAAAATTTTTTTTTTTTGGGGGCCCC
>NC_051409.1:6203696-6203917 GCF_015228065.2 Penaeus monodon | reverse complement strand
AAAAAAAGGGGAATTTAAATTTTTTTAAAGGGGGAAAAAAGTGTTTTTTTCCCCCCCCCTTTCCCCCCCCTTTTTCCCAAAAAAGGGTTTAAAACTTTTAAAAATTTCTCCGGGGGGTTTTAAAAAAAATTTTTTTTTCCCTTTTCCCCGGGGCAAAAAAAAGCCTTTTTTTTTGGTTTTTGGGAAACCCCTTTTTCCCGGTTTTCCCCTAAAATTTTTTT
>NC_051409.1:6203524-6203676 GCF_015228065.2 Penaeus monodon | reverse complement strand
TTTTTTTTTTTTCCCCCCCAAATTTTTCCCTTTTTTTTTTTTAAAATTTTTTCCCCCCAAAAAAAATTTTTTAAATTTTTTTTTTTTTAAAATTTTTTCCCCCCCGGCCCCCCTTTTTTTTTTTAAAGGGTTTTTTTTTTAAAAAAAAAAAA
>NC_051409.1:6203115-6203435 GCF_015228065.2 Penaeus monodon | reverse complement strand
AAAAAAAAGATAAAAAGGGGGCCCCCAAAAAAAAAGGGGGTTTTTTTTTCCCCCCGGAAATTTTTTTTTTTTTTTTGGGGGGGTTTTTTAAAAAAAAAAAACCCCCAAACCCCCCAAAATTTCCCGGGGGTTTTGGAAAAACCCCCCAAAAAAATTTTTTTTAAAATTTCCCCCCCAAAAAATTTTTTGGGGAAAAAATTGTTGCCCAAAAAATTTAAAAAAAATTTTTTTAAAAAATTTTGGGGGTTTGGGTTTTTCCCCAAATTTTTAACCAAAAAGGGGGGGAAAAAAATTTTTAAAAAAAATTAAAAATTTTTTTT
>NC_051409.1:6202539-6203085 GCF_015228065.2 Penaeus monodon | reverse complement strand
GGGGGTTTTTTTTTTAAAAAAAAATTTTTAAAAAATTTTTTGGGGGGGAAAAAAAAAAAAGGTTTTAAAAAAACCCTTTCCCCCCCAAAACCCCCCCAAATTTTAAAAAAATTTTTCCCCCAAATTTTAAAAAAATTTTTTTTTAAAAAAATTTTTTTTGGGTTTAAAACCCCCCGGGGGCTTTTTAATTTCCCCAAAAAATTTTTGGGGGGCCCCCCGAAAAACCCCCCCCAATTTTTTTTAAAAACCCCTTTTTTTCCCCCCCCCCCCGGGAAAAAAAAAAAAATTTTTTCCCAAACCCCTTTAAAAAAAGGGGACAAGGAAAAAAAAAAAAACCCGGGGGGGTTTAAATTGGGGGGGTTTTTTTGGGGGAAAAAAAGGGCCCCCGGGGGGGGAAAAAAAAAAATTTTTTTGGGGGGGGAAAACCCCCCCTTTTTTTCCCCCCCCCCAAAAAACCCTTTTCCCCCCCAATTTTTTTAAAAATTTTTTTTTAAAAAAAAAAAAATTTTTTTTTTTTTCCCCCCCCTTTTTTTTTTAAAAAAAACC
>NC_051409.1:6202151-6202224 GCF_015228065.2 Penaeus monodon | reverse complement strand
AAAATATTAAAAGTATTATACATTTCAAAACCCTATTTCTTAAAAATGTAGTGCAAAGTGAAAAAAAAAAAAA
>NC_051409.1:6202008-6202107 GCF_015228065.2 Penaeus monodon | reverse complement strand
AGTAAAAAAAATTAGCCCTTGGGGGGGAGGGCCTAACAGTCTAGTCTAGGGGGGGACAAATACCCCTCCCCCCTCTCCCAAATACCTCCCCTCTCAGGG
>NC_051409.1:6201674-6201953 GCF_015228065.2 Penaeus monodon | reverse complement strand
AAGATACTTTTTTTAGCGAGTGTATATGCCATCCCTGGTTGCTTTAGGTTAGATAGGAGGACTTACATATATATTATGTCACTTGGATATTGAAAGAGCAACAAAGCCACAAATATGCCTCATTTTCTCTTGCTAGTAAAGCCATAAATGTGACCCATCAGTTCAAAGCGAAAAATAAGATATTGTTAAGTATTTAAGACAGTCGTGAAGGAATTAGCCTTTGCAAATAAACAGGCTCCTGATAAAGATTGGGTGGAATATTAACTCTTTGGATCTGGA
>NC_051409.1:6200304-6201087 GCF_015228065.2 Penaeus monodon | reverse complement strand
AATGATTTTTATATGTATTTAATAAGTCTTTTGCTACCTTTTTGACCTGTATGCAAGACTTCCTTGTTGAAAAATGATTTGCGTATCTGTGTTGGAATATTGTGTTATTAAATTATAAGTCTACACCCAGGGCCTTGTTTCTCTCTGCAAGAATTGACCTAGACACTAAATGTTACGATAGTATATCATATATGATTCTGAATTTATGTGATCAGTAGAGCAAGGAACAACAAGATAGGGTTTTTGCCTCTGTTACCTTTAAGGGTTAGGAGATTTGTTATACCTGCTTCTAAACAATGCATTTTCCCATTAAGTAACCATAGGTAATTATCAAACTCAGGTTTCCAGTAGATTATATAACATTGAATAAAGTATGATAATCCATCATTTGAAGAGTCTGGATAGAAAGGGTTTATATCTGCTGATAGGAGCTTGGAATTCTATCTGTGAACACTTCACTGTATTAGTTGGTTGTTGAAAAGATTTAAAAACAATTTTCGTGAACAGCTGTTATTAATCTCATTCTCTGTCCTCCAGGGAAGGCTTGAAGTTGTGCCATCACTGAAAAGCCCCTTCCCGCAGAATCATGTCAGGGCCCACCGGTGGCAGAGAGGGTGAGGTTTATGAAAATGATAGATACTTCCACCTCAGCAACAACTACATGCAGAACCGCAATGCTGTGCAAGGAAACTACTTTCAAGAGACAGGTGGTGGTAACAGGAATTACATGGGGAATGGGAAACTGATGGCCAACGTACGCTATGCAAGAGACGAGGATTCCCC
>NC_051409.1:6199817-6200250 GCF_015228065.2 Penaeus monodon | reverse complement strand
CTATGGGGACAACTACTATCAGAATCGACACCCAGAGGGAAGGGGCTACAGGCAAGGGAGGGAAGCAGACTCCAATGAGTTTGAGGATAGGGATGAGAATGGCGATGACTATGAGGACTATGAGGAGAATGAGGAGTTTGAGGATGAAGGAGAGCCGGTTGACTGCAATGTCGCTGTGGAGAACGATGAAGAGTATGAAGTGGTGGAGGATGACGAATATGAGGTTGTCCAGGAAGATGCTGAGTATGAAGTAGTCAGAGATGATGAATATGGCGAATATGAAGTAGTTCGAGACAGAAGTAGTGATTGTGGGGGGAGTGAAGGCCATGCCAGGGGTTATAGCAGTGATGAATCTGAGGAGGAAAATGAACCAGAGCACTGTCAAAATGAGGAGGTCAATGAGAATAGAATACAAGATGTGAACAAAGAGAGG
>NC_051409.1:6198204-6199742 GCF_015228065.2 Penaeus monodon | reverse complement strand
CCGATGGAAAATGATGTCGAGGCAGATGACGAACAGTCTGTAGAGGATGAGCACCCAAGAGATAATGACAGAGAGGATTATGAAGATGAACGTGAAAGGGAGACTGTAAAGGAAGAAGATGAAGACACGGGCAAGCTGAACAAAGTGAAAATAAAAAAAGAAGTCGTATGTGAGGATGAAGCTATGAGTGATGAGGAATATGGGGATTATGACAACTTCCTCCCCCTCCAGTGCCTCGAAACTTCCATGGAAACCCCTAAGGATGAGGTGCCTATTGTCCCCCCTCCAGAAGAGAAGCTCTTTACATGCGATGAGTGCGGGAAAGAGTTTACTCAGGAAAGTAATCTGATTGCACATAGACGAACACATACGGGTGAGAAACCTTTTGAATGTACAGTGTGTGGAAAGAGGTTTTACAGGAGTGAGTATCTCACCATACATAAACGTGTACACACAGGGGAAAAGCCCTTCAAGTGTGGGGAATGTGGAAAGGGATTTTCACAAAAGAGTAGTTTAAACATACACAAGAGGCTACACACGGGTGAGAAACCATACGAATGTTCTGTGTGCGGAAGGAAGTTTACCGCAAAGGGGAGCTTCGATAGTCACGTGCTAAAGCATACTGGAGCTAAGCCTTTCTTATGTACAATCTGTGGGAAGCGCTTTACACAGAGAAGTAGTCTGAACACTCACAAGCGAACACACTCCGGGGAAAAACCCTTCGCCTGTTCTGAATGTGGTAAGAAGTTCACAACAAAAGTGAATTTAGAGGAACATGAACTATTACACAAAGGACAGAAGCCTTTTGAATGTGCAGATTGTGGTAAGAAGTTCACTCAGAAAAGCCACCTGAATAGTCACAGGAGAATACATTCAGGAGAAAAGCCTTTTGAGTGTTCTGAGTGTGGAAAGAAATTTACCCAAAACAGTAGTCTAACCCTTCACAGAAAGAGGCTGCATGCAGACAGCAAACCTTTTTCATGTACAAATTGTGAGGAAAGCTTCATATCCAAATGGCTGCTGCAAAAGCATGAAAAAACACATGTAGAGGAGAGATCATTTGCGTGTACAGAGTGTGAAGAGAAATTCACCAACAAAAAGGGATTGAAATCACACACCTTGAAGTATCACACCTCTGTCTCAGCCAGCAGACCCAGGCCAAGATTAACTGCCAATGGGCACCAGACTCGGACGAGTCTTGGGTCCTCGTCACTCCCTGACATTGGCTTGAAGGCAAAGACCAAGAGCTTCCCCACATCAAGCCAGCTACTGCGACATGCTCAGAAACTGGGGTTCTCGTTCAATGACAGGGAAGAGAGGAAGGCATTTTCGCCGAAGAGTGAACCTGAGGAGGAAGAGCAAGATTTGCCTGAGACCTATGAGGAGGATGGGCCTGGAGGACCATCGATCTATATTCGCATGAAGGAGGAGGATGCTGACATTGATCAAGAGGAAATTTACTGTGAATAGCAATAGGGAATAAGATAAAGAGACTAAATGGATGACTGTATATGTTTGGATTGAATGGAGAGAGGCAG
>NC_051409.1:6197558-6198130 GCF_015228065.2 Penaeus monodon | reverse complement strand
ATGCCTAAGATTTCTTTTCTCTTAATAGATTTCAGAGTTAATCACATGCTTTAAGGTAACAAATGAATTTATATAACTATTTATTGTAGCCAGCCATGGCATATATGTATTGCATAACAAGAATAAAATATTGTGATACCAGTCATCACCACTTTTCTCTCCATTGCTTCATTGTAAAGAATTAAAGGAAGAGACTGAGTTTTTGGTTGAATAGTTTATCGTATAAAAGTCTGCAGTTGGACCAGTGCAATGTCATCATGCTTTAGAGTTTGTACGTAAGAAAGAATTTATTTTTTAAAGGGACATTATTTGAGACTGATTAAAATGAATTAGTTTCCTTGTGTAATTATAAGAAAAATGATTTATATATTTGATATTTTAATTTATTTGAAATGGTAGACGTTTAGGATGATAAAAGACTGTAGAGTTTTGTATGTTAGTAATATATGCCAAAAGAAAGAGTGGAAATTGAATAGTCTTCACATACATTCACATGCACATATGCACACCCACACAAAACAAACAAAACTGTGCAAACCCACAAAAAATACATGCACACAGGCACATGTGCG
>NC_051409.1:6196961-6197381 GCF_015228065.2 Penaeus monodon | reverse complement strand
TCTTAGATGCCAACAGTCGTCCCTCTTAAGTACAATAAAAAGGCGTACGGGATGAAACAAAGTCCCAAAATGCCAGTTTGTGCAAAAAAAAGAAAAATAACTATTGTATTTGTAGTTACAGAAAAATATTTATAGATGCCTACTGTCAAAGAGACTTGATATGTGTACAGTAAGTGCAAGTGTTCTTGGCAACATGTAGCGGAGAAGACTGCGAAGTAATCTAGTTATAATAGGCTATAAGAAAAAAAAATTTTTTCCAAACTGATTCTGTATCTCAGTGTTTGTCTGGCCAAGGATTGATCTTTCTAGTGCAAGTGTGTTGGGCTGTCCCCTGAACTTGGCACTCTTTTATAAATAAGAATTGCACATACTCTCTTGTCTTTCTGTCTATTCCTTATAAAACTGAGCAGATGTATCCAC
>NC_051409.1:6196125-6196276 GCF_015228065.2 Penaeus monodon | reverse complement strand
TGTGTTTCTTGAAGGTGCTTTATATACCATTTTTAAAAGTAAGACAATTATAAATATGACATTTAGAATAGCAAACCGTGAAAGTAAGAAAAGACCCAGTAAAGTTGGCAATAAAAAATGTAAAATTAATGACCAGTAATGGTAATTAGTA
>NC_051409.1:6195838-6196078 GCF_015228065.2 Penaeus monodon | reverse complement strand
TCATAGTCCTCCCTACTACCGTCATGATCATATTTAGTATTGCCTTCATGGTCATTATGCTAGATCTTATATTTTATGAATCATTACAATATGAAGTTGAAAACCAACATTAGCAAACGTTCGAAGCATGTGTACGGTTAAGATTTAAAATTGTCGAGTAATGATCAACAGACCACAATACTAAATTCGACATTTCCTTAAGCAAACATTTAGTTCAAATGAAAATAATCTCGGTTGCAT
>NC_051409.1:6195534-6195818 GCF_015228065.2 Penaeus monodon | reverse complement strand
CAGTTCAGCTTTACTTCCCTACTCATGAATGTACTCAAACACATGCACACGTATACATGCAAACCGCGCACGCAAGCACCAAGCACGCAAACATTCACGTGTCGCGCGCGCACAAAAAAATACCAATGGCAAATTTTATATAAAATGATTTACATCATTTGTGAGCAGAAAAATACACTAGAAATATGTAACACAAAAGGAGAGATTTCGAATCCTGAATAAATCTGACTGTTGTTAATGATTAATGGTTAATAAAAATGAAGAGATTGAATCTGGTAGATGAA
>NC_051409.1:6194358-6194527 GCF_015228065.2 Penaeus monodon | reverse complement strand
CCGTTCATTCTGATGAAGTGTGCAGTTCATCTCGCGCTATGCTTTTAATTTGTCATTTATTCAATCTTTATTTCCTTCTGTTTTCAGTATATGCGTAGGTGTAGATTAAAAATGGTCCAAATCCAAAGTTTTATATATTATCTTCTATGTTTTTTAATTGATAAAATCC
>NC_051409.1:6193897-6193999 GCF_015228065.2 Penaeus monodon | reverse complement strand
ATTAGTAGTATGCTTATTCATTTTGAAACGGTAATACTTGTAGAAAAGAAAGACCAATACTAGGAGCAGTCATACTTATAATAAGAACAATCTATCGTTATT
>NC_051409.1:6193306-6193393 GCF_015228065.2 Penaeus monodon | reverse complement strand
TAAGAACATAGAATATGTCGTGTAGGGAACTATCATGTATATTCATATGTCTTTATCAAAATCTGAACGAAGTCTATAAACAAATGG
>NC_051409.1:6192682-6192762 GCF_015228065.2 Penaeus monodon | reverse complement strand
CATAAAGAGTATCAAATATACTATTTCGTGTTTTTCTAGATGGTTCCTCTTTCTTCAAACCACTCAAGTTCTGGATGGAC
>NC_051409.1:6190927-6191349 GCF_015228065.2 Penaeus monodon | reverse complement strand
CTAAAGAAACAGTAGATGTATCAAATATCAAATATACAATGAAAAACAGAATCGGGAATTACTGACACAAGAAACGAAATTGTAAACGAAGAGAAAATTTAGTAATAGCAGCTTTACGCGAGCAATATAGTTTTCTTTCATAATATAATCACATTAAAGAAAACGAACAGCAACTTTTTAATTTTTTTTTTTTGTGGAGTGAAATTGTAGGCTTAGGATATTTTAGGCCTGTTGTGTTAAAGCAAATTGGAGATCAAATTAAGCTTTTGAGGTGGTTTTCACTCTCGATAAGCTCACAAATGAACTTAATTCACTACGTGATCCTAACAAATTAGCAGAAACGAGGTTGGGGGATGGGGGGTGGGGGAATCAAACGGTGTATTTGTTTCATTTTTTAAAAGCTATTTGTTGTTTATTCATTT
>NC_051409.1:6186549-6186716 GCF_015228065.2 Penaeus monodon | reverse complement strand
CACTTAATAAATCTCTGGAGAGGAATCCAGGTTTATTACGTGATTAGCTGTTTGTTTTCTGCGAATTTGTTTTTCTGTTTTCAAATTTGCGCTTTCCAGCCTTCTCTTGGGACGGGAAGGGACCGTCAGAGGAATCAGCTGTTTGAGAGTCTTGTAATGTTGGCGTT
>NC_051409.1:6186114-6186335 GCF_015228065.2 Penaeus monodon | reverse complement strand
GGTGAGCAGAGACGCGCTCGAGTAATTTCGAGCTCCACCAAGACAAGATTGGGTCATTAACGAAGAAGAAAAACACATTTCGCAGAATTAAAGGCTGGACAGGAGACGATAATATTTACGTCACTTCCTGTTGACTCAAAGAATAGTCTTGCAAACGTTTAAATATTTTTTTTTATCTTGGTTTTGTGCATATAAAAAAGAGAGGAAGAGAAAAGGCATAG
>NC_051409.1:6180624-6180808 GCF_015228065.2 Penaeus monodon | reverse complement strand
CGAGCATGTGCTTCAGCCATCTGTGTGTATTGGCAACGCTGAATGAACGTCACGGCGGAGCACAGAGCGGGCGATATCGACCGCGATCGGAAGCTCGTTTGGTCGAGAGACACATTCGCAAAAGGGAAATTCTCGACTGTTGTGGCAATAGAAAGAAGTTCATTCCTTGTCCACCTTTTCAACA
>NC_051409.1:6180112-6180255 GCF_015228065.2 Penaeus monodon | reverse complement strand
AAAGTTGCCAAGTTTACTTTATTTATCAGTTTAAAAGTTGTTCTGCTGATAAGGAATATCTGGTAAAAATATGATGTCATATAAGAGCAACATATAATTTTCATGTTTGCGATCCTGACTCATTCATATGCTCACACACTAAA
>NC_051409.1:6179883-6179964 GCF_015228065.2 Penaeus monodon | reverse complement strand
GCCCAGAACGCACACAAGACCCTGCACTGTTAATGGATAATGTTACAGTATGTACCCCGGCCATTCTTTGCACAAGGGAGG
>NC_051409.1:6178232-6178518 GCF_015228065.2 Penaeus monodon | reverse complement strand
GTTTCCATCAACTTTGGTCTTCAACCTTTGCAACACCGGAACACCCTTGGGGAACACACCCTTACAGAACTTCGGCATGAGGAACAGATTAGCTTGCACTTCCATTTTATTGCAAAGAGCTGACGCTTGATAAAGTAGGGTTGTGAAAGGATCATGTATCGGTTGCAAGGAGGATGCTGCAGGAGAGGAGATGAGTTAGGGATCGGCATCTCGCGGTGGACGGTGTACTGATGCTGTAAAGGATCGTTAACTCGAGATGTTTGCTTCATGGGGGGATGGAATAGTT
>NC_051409.1:6175989-6176206 GCF_015228065.2 Penaeus monodon | reverse complement strand
CTTTGAGTCAGAATTAGAAAAGACAGAATCCAGCAGAAAATGATTTCATTCCATTATTAGATCTTTATTAAAGGCAAATACTCGATACGCTTTACTATGCGTAATTTACATATTGCGGTTGCCTGCGGTTGTCTTTGATAATGAATTATGGGAGTCTTAAAGAGCGCACTGAACATGCTGTTATGCTGTGATGCTGTTGTGTGTTTTCCATTTCTTG
>NC_051409.1:6175058-6175570 GCF_015228065.2 Penaeus monodon | reverse complement strand
AATACAATATCATGCAAACAGACTCAGGGACCAAAAAGATGTTTTGTAATTTCAAACGAGCACTTTTCACGTCAGCAATATTACAGGCCAGAGAATTTTTAGGTTACAGTAAGTCTAAATTATGAGCCATTTTTCTCCGTAATTTATCAACAGACGAAATTCTTGCAAAACGTTTTCTTATCGTGCATTTCTAATGATGAAATAACAATGCTTAAAATGTTGGAAAAGAAGGTAATAGATGATGATAATAAAGCGTATATGATGTAAGACTTTCAAGTAAAAGTCCAAAAGTTGATTGTCCGTTAAAGGAGCTTTTGAGTAAAATAAAAAAAAGAAGAAAATTGGGAAGAGTAGAAGAAAAAGAAAAGAATAGAAGAGAGAAAAAAAAGAGAGAAAAGAAAAGAAAGAAGAGAGAAAAAAAGAGAGAAAAGAAAAGAAAAAAGGAGATAAGGAGAAGAATAAGAAAAAGAAAAGGCATTTTTTTAATAGTCGTGTTTTTTTTCCCATTAGTG
>NC_051409.1:6173729-6173902 GCF_015228065.2 Penaeus monodon | reverse complement strand
TGTTCTTGGCAATTCTGTTCTTCTGTCTGTCCTTAGCAACGTGTTCTCCTGTAGAAAATAGTGAATTAACTGAAATAATGTGAACTTCGGAACATTTCTACTTTCATTTCTTCCAGTTTCAATAACAGTTATCTATGTTCTTTTTTGGTCACAAACTTTTCCTTTTCTTTCTC
>NC_051409.1:6172814-6173175 GCF_015228065.2 Penaeus monodon | reverse complement strand
GTCAGATCCTCGTCCCAACTGACTACCCATAACACAGCCATCATCTTTATCTTTTTCATCCTTCCTTTGAACCAACTTTCTCCATTCACCAACTGCGCTACAGACCCTCTCCCTTTTTTCTCTCTCTCTCCACACATTCAGCGACGCTTTATCTTCGTTTCCCGATCCTTATCTACGCCCAACGAGCAGAGATATGTTCCTAGTGGTGGCCTTTAGCTCCTGAAGATAAGCGGCAGGGAGGATTTGAACTGAACTCGTGTTGGTTTGATGATCTCCGCGTCATTATTCGTTTCATCAAGAAATTTGAAAAAAAAAAAAACTAGTGTGCCTACCCCACGTTACTAGTGAAATGGAGGATGTT
>NC_051409.1:6171502-6172329 GCF_015228065.2 Penaeus monodon | reverse complement strand
ACAAGGGTCTTTGTGAACCGACCAGTTTCGATTTTCAATTGCAGACTTCCTTTCCTAGAATGAACATAAATGGATCGTTTCTTTCTTCTTTCCCAAAGTGAATTTCTCATTTGCATTGTGTCTTTACCGTCTTGTATGTTCACAGTTTAAATTCTGTGGTAGTTTCCTGAAGCAGACTATAGGAATATACTCTCGGTTTCTCTTAAACATTTAAGTCTTTGGTCATTGTTTGATTTCCAAAGAGAATTGAAACCGTGTCACGCAACAGATTTTGCACATGGAGGCGCCAGCCAAATTTAGCCTTCAATGCTACGTTTGTCGAGGCAGCCTGTTATTTAATTGGGTGGTTCCAGAAACGAACCACTTCCAACTTTCTCCTAACAACGGGTGCCGCGAGTCCTATTTCTGCCTCTAGAACAGCGGGTGGTGTATATTTATGGACTCTTAAAAAGCATCCCAGCGCTCGGCTATGCATGGGATTACCTGTTAAAATGGAGAATATTCTAACCGACTCGTTTACACAGCGAACCGAATCACCGGAACATTCGAGGCTCCACAGGTTCGTTTGCCGCAGTTGCTGAGTGGCTGGAAGTGAGTGCGGTCCCTGCTATGTGTTTCAGGCGCCTCGTTGTCAGCAAATTTCTTTCCAAGGTCAGATCATCATGAGCGAAGTCTGTTTCACCATGCTTTAGTTTCTGACGGTACAGGGGATTGATCAGTGTATTTAATTACGGAGTTTGCTCTTGACTCTGATGATATAGTATCCTTCAGCCAAGAAGGCATTCGAACAGCGTGACGCAGTTGTGACGTCTGCAAATCTACTACGT
>NC_051409.1:6170699-6170771 GCF_015228065.2 Penaeus monodon | reverse complement strand
ATCTATTATGTATATAATCTATCACTTTTATCGCGATCTCGTTTGACAAATTCGCGATGCGTATTCTCCGTC
>NC_051409.1:6170499-6170662 GCF_015228065.2 Penaeus monodon | reverse complement strand
AATTTAATTGATTACTTTTTGATTACGGAGGAGGGAGTGGGAATGGGAGAGGATGCTGCTGATGCTGAAGATGTTTAATTCTGTAGTTCTGAGATGATATCTTCTGAGGCAGGAACCTCTTCTCTCTTCTCTTGTCCATGGAGATGAATTTGTGCGGTCGCAG
>NC_051409.1:6165908-6165981 GCF_015228065.2 Penaeus monodon | reverse complement strand
GCTTTGAATGGCCTCGTAGTCCTTTCATTTCGAATTCTGAGGAATATGAATCTTATCACCTCTCGAAGTCCGT
>NC_051409.1:6164815-6165082 GCF_015228065.2 Penaeus monodon | reverse complement strand
GAGGCGAAGAGAGTGAGAAATCATACTGTAGACCGCACCACACTCAACCAAGGTATTCAATAACGCTGGAATAACATGAGTGGATGATGTGGCTTGCACTTTATTCGACTTGAATTCTGTCAATATTATTAATATATATATTTTTTCAGTTTTTTGGGGAAGGAGGTACACTTTCTTTTGTTTTCATATCTTATTCATGGGAGCGTCGATAGCTCCTGAAAGGTTAAAGATGTTGGCTCCATATCAATGTAGAATGTTCTAGGGTGT
>NC_051409.1:6162938-6164468 GCF_015228065.2 Penaeus monodon | reverse complement strand
AAAAAAAAAAAAGACAAAGATAATATAAAAATGTTATCACTTGTAAAATATTGATAACAAAAATATTAGCTACATCAACAACAAAAACAGACGAAAGAACAAATAAACACAAAAAAATAAAAGGAGAAAGAGAGAAAAAAGAAATGAAAAGAAAAATAAATAGATCCGTCACATCAAAAGTTTATCTCTATTCACATCTATACGTCTTAAATGAGGGGGAAAGACATGTCGCATAGAATCTTTTCAGTCTTTATAAAACTCTTGAAAAGATATCTCTTAACATCTGCTTTTCCAGCTGAATGTTTCAATTATATCTACTTCTTGTAACTTCTTTTGCAATGACGAGTGAATATTCAGGGAAATGTGAGGGAATATTCAGGGAAATGTGAGGGAATATTCAGGGAAATGTGAGGGAATATTCAGGGAAATGTGAGGGAATATTCAGGGAAATGTGAGGGAATATTCAGGGAAATGTGAGGGAATATTCAGGGAAATGTGAGGGAATCTTCAGTGAAATTTGAGTGAATCTTCAGTGAAACCTAAGAGAATCTTCAACGAAATTACAGTGAAATTTGAGTGAATCTTCAGTAAAACTAGAGTGAATCTTTAGTGAAACTTTATGGAATCTTCAGTGAATCTTCAATGAAACTTGAGTGAATCTTCAATGAAACTCGAATGAATCTTCAGTGAAAAATAAGTGAAACTTGAGTGGATCTTCAATGAAACTTAAGTTAATCTTCAACGAAAATTCAGTGATACTTGAATGAATCTTCAGTGAACATGCAGTGAAACTTGAGTAAATCTTCGGTGAAACTTGAGGGAATCTTCAGTTAAACATGAGTGAATCCTCAGTGGAACTTGAGTAAGTCTTCAGTGAAACCTGAGGGAATCTTCAATGAAACGTAAGTGAATCTTCAGTAAAACTTGAGTGAATCTTTAATGAAAATTTAGAGAATCTTCAGTGAATCTTCAATGAAACTTGAGTGAATCTTCAGGGAATCTTCATTTAAATTTCAACGAAACGTGAGTGAATCCTCAGTGACTCTTGAATGGATCTTTAGTGAAACCTGAGTGAATCTTCAATGCACAACTTGAGTGAATCTTCAGTAAAAACCTAAGTGAAACTTGAGTGGATCTTCATTGAAACTTAAGTTAATCTTCAGCGAAAATCCAGTAGAACTTGAGAGAGTCTTCAGTGAAACTTCAGTGAATCTTTAATTAATCGTGAGTGAATCTTCAATGAAACTTCAGTAACCTGAGGGAATCTTCGGTAAAACCTATTGAATCTTCAATGAAACTTGAGTGAATCTTCGGAGAATCTTCATTTAAAATTGAGTGAATCTTCAATGAAACTTGACTGAATCTTCAATGAAACTTGACTGAATCTTCAATGAAACTTGCAAGAATCTCCAGTAAGTAAGTCCTTCTATCTTGAATGTTGCAGCAGCTTTCAGGGAGAACTCTGCTGTAATATTAAGGCGGGTTTTTATTTGTGGGAAAGGTTGTCACGCAGAGCTGGAGTTGTGTGCG
>NC_051409.1:6161594-6162379 GCF_015228065.2 Penaeus monodon | reverse complement strand
TTCCTTACCCCTACCCTCCTATCCCTCCCCCCCATCCACCCACCCAGACCCATCCATCACCCTCCCCTCCCCTCCACTCTCCCCCACCCACTCGACTCCCTACTCACCCTCTCGACCCGCCCACTCCCCCCTCCGACCCTCCCACTCCCCCCTCCTCGACCCCTCCCCATCCACCCACCCACCCAGACCCATCCATCACCCTCCCCTCACTCTCCTCCAGCCACTCCCCCCTCCCACTCCCCCCCCCCCTCGATCCCCCAGCTCCTTCCAGGCCGGCAGCCTCACCGCTTTTCAGCCTCTTCCTCATAAAAGATTAAGGAAGCCACTCCTTCAGTCGACCTCCGCTCTCCTCCTTTGCCAAAGCTAGCAAAAGACTCAGCAATCCTGTTAAAAGAATCCAGTACCAAGAGAGATTCTTTACCTGCAAAGCTCCTAACCATACTTCCAACTTAAACGAAGATATATCATCTGTTATCATATATATATTTTATACTCTCGATATTCATGACTATAGTATTTTATATATAATTACGATTGATATCAATATTCTTAATAGGTTTCTACCTTTTTTATGGGACAAATTCAGTTCCTAAAACACCCAGTAACCTTTGCCTCATACCTTATATTTACACTCATGCATCCAGAACGTCTTTAAACGCCTGTCAACAGAAGAGGAAAGTATGTCATTCTCCATACATTCGTTGCTTTTCACTGGGAATCGTCTTCAGGCTGTGATCTTAAATTTTCTTTTAAAAAAGTAAATTAATTGTATCTACATGGTATTT
>NC_051409.1:6161132-6161561 GCF_015228065.2 Penaeus monodon | reverse complement strand
ACCACATATAATATAATATATATAAAATATAATAAAATAATAATATTTTTAAAATATTTTAATAAGGTAAAAATAGATAAAATAAGATTATATATATAATAAAATATATAAAAATAAAAAACATAAAAAGAACAAAAATATATATATAGAATAGATATATAAAGAATATAGATAAATAAAAGAATAATATATATATTAAAAGGATAAAATAAATAATATAATATAATAGGATATATATAATTAATAATATAACACAAACACACCACACACACACACAACACCACAACACAAACAAATAATATATAGTAAATATTATAATATATTAAATATATAATAATAAAAATAAATATTATATACACACACGCAAAAATTAAATGTAATATATAAAATATATAAATATTAAATTTTTAATAAAAAATTTATATATAA
>NC_051409.1:6160859-6161025 GCF_015228065.2 Penaeus monodon | reverse complement strand
ACAAATAAATATAAAAAAAAAAAAACATATGTATATATATATAAAAATGTATATAGTATATAAATAATATTTAAAAAATAAAAAAAATTTATTTATAAAATATATAAAATTATATATAAAATTATAATATAAAATATATATATATGAATTAAAAATATTTAAAAAA
>NC_051409.1:6160252-6160644 GCF_015228065.2 Penaeus monodon | reverse complement strand
CAATTTTTAAAAGAACCCAGTACCAAGAGAGATTTTTTCCCTGCAAAGTCCTAACCAATTTCCAACTTAAACGAAGTAATATTTTTACATATAATTTTTTAACTTCAATTTTCATGACTATGTATTTTATATATAATTACGATGATACAATATTCTTAATAGGTTTCTACCTTTTTTTGGGAAAAATTTTATTCCTAAAACACCCAGTAACCTTTGCCTCATACCTTATATTTACACTCATGCATCCAGAACGTCTTTAAACGCCTGTCAACAGAAGAGGAAAGTAATGTCATTCTCCATACATTCGTTGCTTTTCACTGGGAATCGTCTTCCAGGCTGTGATCTTATTTGTTTAAACTGCAAATGTTAATTTTGTATCTACATGCGTATTT
>NC_051409.1:6158188-6158337 GCF_015228065.2 Penaeus monodon | reverse complement strand
AAAAAAAATGTACTTTACTTGATGCATAAGCAGTATTCATGCAACGATGCACTGTATTTAAGAATATGCGATAAAGTGTGAGTGTGACTGCAACTCTCTCCACATTTTTCTGTCTCTCAGTTTATCTGCATCTCTCTGGTTGCTTACCC
>NC_051409.1:6156743-6157005 GCF_015228065.2 Penaeus monodon | reverse complement strand
GCAAATCATTCAGACTTCAGATATGGAAAGATGACGGTCATATAACCCTTCACACTCAACAGGAAACACCACCTAGAAATATTGAAACGGAGGGAAAAATAGTAAATGAAATGAGGGTTGCCACCCGTAGAGTTGTGTGCGGAGACAAGGTAATCTGAATATGAATGAGGGGAGATTTCTCGAAAACACTATGGAGAGCGTATCTGTTTACATGCAGGTGTGTGAAGAGGAAAGTTAGACTGATAACACGTGTGTTCCTGTA
>NC_051409.1:6156467-6156645 GCF_015228065.2 Penaeus monodon | reverse complement strand
GTGAAACAATAGATACATTTTTTTCCTTCATAACCTACATCAGGATTCCTACCTTTCATAATGATAACTATTAAAGTTTCCGCTGCAATTTCATTCTTTGGAAAACAATAAATATTCCAGTTAATAAATGTAAGTCTTAGTTTTGCTTTGAAGATAATACAAATTACTTTATACAGTT
>NC_051409.1:6155504-6156046 GCF_015228065.2 Penaeus monodon | reverse complement strand
AAAGATCTAAAACCTTCACAATTTTCTTCCTTTTTCAGTCATTCAGATAAGAAATAAGGAAAGAAAAGGAAAAAAAAGTAGAAAAAGAATATATAAAATAGAATAAAAAACTAAAGAGGAATATAAAATAGAAGAAAAAAGAAAAAAAAAGAAAAACATAGAAGAAAAAAATAAAGAATAATATAAAATAGAAAAAAAACTCAAGAATAATATAAAATAAAAGAAAAAAGAAATAATAATAATAAAAAGAAGATAAAAAGGGGAAAAGATCAAGAACAAACCTTCGCAATTTTCTTCCTTCCTCCGTCACCCAGATTTTGCAAATATTTGAAGTCGTCAACAGAGCTTGCAAAGTCATGAAATTCCATGCGCCGGGGCCTCGTCCCTCATGATGCTCGTTGTGAATTTTGCATTTTGAGAATTCACCGTGTGAGAGTTTGCTCTTTTAGATGCCGTGTTAGTCGAGGTGATGAGGAGAGAGTTTCAGATTAATGCTGATAAATTAGGATAAAGAAATGTGATTGTGGTGGTATCTATCACAT
>NC_051409.1:6154901-6155146 GCF_015228065.2 Penaeus monodon | reverse complement strand
TGTGATGAAAGGTTAACAGAAACAAGAATGATAATGAAGGTGATAGCAATGGTAAAAGAGGGGTGATAAATATGATAATAATAGCGAAAGAATGATAATATGTATGACATCAAAGGCAAGAGGAAAGAGTAGTAATAAAATGATAATAAACATTATAATGAAAATGACAAAGACAAAAGCAAAAATGATAGTAAAGATTACAACAAAGATAATGAGTGACAGCATGCTTACCACATACCTTTCAC
>NC_051409.1:6154175-6154484 GCF_015228065.2 Penaeus monodon | reverse complement strand
TAATCACCAGTCTCTCCCCTTCAAAACAAACATAGTTGAACGTAATATATCCTACCTTATTACGGTGAGGGGTTTAAACACATTTGCATCATAAAGCCAATGTCACTTTTACAAAGCGAGTGTCCGGAAGGGTGGACGAATCGGTGAGATTAATTTCATTGAGTATTTTCATTCAGAATTTCTTCATTTGAAATATAGTAGTATTGTATTCGTATCTGCAATGGGAAAAACGTAATAGCATTTAAAGGAGACTGACAAACAGACGTGAGTAAGTTGGTAACTAAATAAAGGGGAATTATTTTATACGTA
>NC_051409.1:6153518-6153954 GCF_015228065.2 Penaeus monodon | reverse complement strand
AAGCAACAGAGGAAACGAATTAAAAGGCAAACAACAACCACGTGTCCCTCCCAATTCCTTCCTCCCTATTCACTAATTAAACGTTTTTGCCTCTGTCCTCCACCATAAGTCATACACCCTACTCTGTCACGGATGAAAGATTACCCACCTAGCTAGCCCCCAGTTTTATCGTAAATGAAAACCGACTAATTTTCACATAAATTGTATTTCCGAACGTAGGCCTAATCTTCCATTAAAAAAAAAAAAAAATGTCCCTCTATGGCATCCTGGTTTGTTGATATAACGTGAAAGATGACACAAGCTGGGACGAGGGTTAGAATTATATTGTTTTTTTTTTTTGCTTCATATATATAGCTTGGACCTTATGGTAAGGCTCATTAGGCTTGAAAGTGGGTTGTGTAAGATAGTGTGTGGCTTGGGCAAATGTAAGTGGTAT
>NC_051409.1:6152913-6153018 GCF_015228065.2 Penaeus monodon | reverse complement strand
GGGTGTGTCTTTGTTTACATATGCATAGGATGGTAAATAGGATAAAATTCAGATAGAAGAGGTATGTATATTAAACGACAGAGGAGAAATGCACAAAAGTTAACG
>NC_051409.1:6152454-6152538 GCF_015228065.2 Penaeus monodon | reverse complement strand
GAGCCAATATCTCACACAAAAATATACAGATTCCCTCACATTTCGTGGTGAATGTTCAATATCTCTCCCAATTTCTAGGTCTTC
>NC_051409.1:6151430-6151643 GCF_015228065.2 Penaeus monodon | reverse complement strand
GACCAACAGGGAAAGAAGCAAACATCCCTTGTTATTCGAAATCTCACACAACAGCTTCCCAACACAAGCAATACCACCTTATTACTTGTTTTATTGTCTCTCTGGATCGCTTTCGTCATCTTGTCATTTTCCTGCAGATTGTTTGTTTTTTTTCTTTTTTTCTTTTTTTTTGTTTATTCCTTTTCAGTTTCTTGTGTTTTTGGTCTTACTTTT
>NC_051409.1:6151129-6151403 GCF_015228065.2 Penaeus monodon | reverse complement strand
ATGTGTTTGTGTGTGGTGTGTTGTGTGTTTGTATTTGTTTTTGTGTCATTGTCCGTGCGTTTAGGTGTCATTATGTGTGTTTGTCTATGTGTCTTTGTTTGTGAGTTGTGTTCGTACGTGCGTTTGTCTTTGTGTTTTTGTGTTTGCTTATCTGTGTTTATTTGTCTTCCGTCTCTTTGTCTCTGTCTACCTGTGTATCCGTATGAATGTCCTTCTCTCTGTTCGTTTCTTTTATTTATGTGTTTTATTGGGATTGTATCTAACTATACCTATG
>NC_051409.1:6150305-6150485 GCF_015228065.2 Penaeus monodon | reverse complement strand
CGACTCCGCATCCCCCCCAAGGATTGTTTGTTCAAAGGATCCCCCCTCTTTTCGCTGGGGATTATATTCAGTCAAACGCGGGAGTTGAATTTTGCCTTTTATTTTTTTTTTCATCCTTTGGGGGGAAAAATTGCATTTGCTTTGTTTCAAAACCGGGGAAATTTTAGTAAGTGGTGATTC
>NC_051409.1:6149293-6149557 GCF_015228065.2 Penaeus monodon | reverse complement strand
ATAAACAAAGATCAAACACAAAACAAGAGGCGAAACCCACTCAGTACCCAGCATACGTTCAACAAACACAAACAAAATTAGGTATACAATCTTGATTTTTTTCTCTCGTCTGCCTTTTTTGAGGCAAAATAATCCAGTGAGGATAAGGAGGAACACACAAGCCTTTGTTTACAATTTGCTTCCGAACAACGTGTATTTCCTTCTAATTGTAATTCACGTATCTCCTGGGTTTAGGTAGAATCTTCTTCTGTATAGAATTTAAAG
>NC_051409.1:6148702-6148949 GCF_015228065.2 Penaeus monodon | reverse complement strand
AACTTTGCATAATTATAAATCAGATGCACCCACAATCTGGCGGATCACGTTGGCCGTGAAAGTCAAACAACCTTATTTCTCGACCAGACTCTTCAGCCTTAGATCAACGGTGGTCGTGGTTGGAACTAAATGCCAAGCAATTGCTAAATAAAACGAGAAAGGGAAGGGCAAAAAAACACAGGAATATTGAAGGGCCTTTTTCTTTATGCTTCTTTGGGAAATTGAAGAAACAATATGGGGAGAGAAA
>NC_051409.1:6148455-6148521 GCF_015228065.2 Penaeus monodon | reverse complement strand
TGGGGTGTTGTTGTTGGTTGTGTTTTGGGGGTTTTGGGTGGAGAGCAGAAATAAAAAAACATAAAA
>NC_051409.1:6148050-6148423 GCF_015228065.2 Penaeus monodon | reverse complement strand
TAATAATATAAAAAAAAAGTTGGGGGGGGGTGGGTTTTGATGATGACAGTTAAAATAAAAAATACATACATACAAAATAAATAATATAATAGTATATAATATATTATAATAAAATTAAATAAATATAAATAAAGAAGAGAAATAAAAAAATAATAAAAAAGGGAAAAAAAAAATATAAATAAAAAAAATAAAAAAAAAATAAAAAATAAACAAAAAAAAAATAAAAAAAAAAAATAAAATAAAAAATAATAAAAAAAAATAAAAAATTATAACATACACACACAATATAACAATTTTTAAACATACAAATACATTATCTATCTACAACCATTTTCTACACACCCACCCCACAAAAAACAAATACAAAAAGTTA
>NC_051409.1:6147590-6147997 GCF_015228065.2 Penaeus monodon | reverse complement strand
ATTATTTGTGGGGTGTGTGTGTAGAGGGGCATGAAAACAAAAACTTACTACAAAAAAAAAAATATATAATATAAAAAATTAATTTTTTAAAAAATAAATTTTTTTTTTTTAAGGGAAAATAAAAGAAGATAAATAAAATATATTAAAAATAGGGGATAATGAATATATAATATAAATAATATATAAATATTTAATATTTAATAAATATAATAATATATGAGTATGAGATTTTATATATAATTTGAATAAATAAGTTAGTAATAGAGAAATAAAAGAGATAATATATAAAAAATATAAAATTTTTAAATATAATAATATATATAAATATAGAAAAATAAGGGGATATATTAAATTAAAAAAATAATAAAAATACACAAATAATTTATATAAATTTTAATAAAATGATA
>NC_051409.1:6147466-6147565 GCF_015228065.2 Penaeus monodon | reverse complement strand
AAAAAGATATAAAAATAAAAATATTATCTATTATTACTACTATTATTATTATTTCTATTATCCTATCTATAATATATAATATATTTTATAATAATATAT
>NC_051409.1:6147141-6147212 GCF_015228065.2 Penaeus monodon | reverse complement strand
GGGACCCCTTGAGGGGTTGGAAAACTTGATAAAGAAGGAAAAAAAAAAGGAGGAAAGGGGGGAAAAAGGGG
>NC_051409.1:6146653-6147087 GCF_015228065.2 Penaeus monodon | reverse complement strand
TATTTCAAGGTAAGTTCCCCGCGTTTTTTCACTTTATTCATAAATTAAAAAAAATTTACCAGCACGATAAAGAAATTTTAGAGCGGGAGAAAAGCCAAAAAGGAGGAGATTTTTTATTTGGATTTTTGATTTTCTTTTTTAAATCAGAAAAAAAAAAACTTTACCGTTTATAAAAACTGCGTTAAAACTTAAAAAAGAAACCATTGTTTAATATTTTCCACAACAAAAACACGAGAAAAGGAGAAAAAAAAAAAGAAAAAAGGGGAAAAAGAAAAAAAAAAAAAAAATAAAAAGCCCAGTGAGAGAGGAGGAGGGGAGAAAAAAGAAGAGAAGAGGAGAGGGGAGAAAGAAGAGAGGGGAGAAAAAGGGAGAAAAAGAAGAGAGAAGAAGAAGAAGAAGTTAAAAAAAGAGAGAAAAGGGGGGAAAAAGAAGGA
>NC_051409.1:6145711-6146196 GCF_015228065.2 Penaeus monodon | reverse complement strand
TCTATATTAATCTATACTACAATATATTTATAATTTAAATATTTCTTATTATTCTTTTTTATTTATATCTATTCTATTTCTATTTTATCTTATTTCATGCTTTTATATATATATTATTATTTATATTATACTCAATCATATTTTATTACATTATATCTCTCTTATCTATTTCTTTTTTTTCTATATTCTCCCCTCCTATATCTCCTTCTCTTCTTCTTTATCTATATATCATCTCTCCCCTATCTTTATTTATATTATCTCCTCCCCCCCTTTCTTATTTTCAAAATACATTTTTTCTATCTTCTCTATCCATTTCTTTCTTTCTTCTCTCTATCTCTCTTTCTTCCTCCCCTCCTTATCTATCTATTTATTTTATTTATTTTCTTATTTATATATCTTATCTCTATTTTTTATTTTATTTATGTATCCCTGTGTGTTGTGTGGTCATGTCCCATGTTCTCTATATACTTCTTCTACATCTTATA
>NC_051409.1:6145136-6145354 GCF_015228065.2 Penaeus monodon | reverse complement strand
TATCTATTTTTTTGAGGAGGAAAGGCGAAAGAGGGGGGAGAACGGGAAGTTAGGGACGGAAAGGTGGAACGGGCGAGCGGGGAGGACGAGAGGCGGGAGAGAGTGGGCGAGAAGAGACGCGGGAGCGAGGCGAGGCGGGGGGGAGAGAGAGGCGGAGGGGCGAGAGAACGGGAGGGGGTCCCTGAAATAAAAAATTGAAGGAGGAGGAAGGAAAGTAG
>NC_051409.1:6144918-6145068 GCF_015228065.2 Penaeus monodon | reverse complement strand
GAGGCAGACAGATAAAAAAGGTATTCATAATTTCGTGCTGACCTCTGTGTGAGGACTTCCCCGCGTATACCAACTTGATACCAACTTGATATTCAGCTTTGAAATACAATCCCAAAGGACGGACTCAGCGGCGGGGAATGAAAGGGAACT
>NC_051409.1:6144567-6144866 GCF_015228065.2 Penaeus monodon | reverse complement strand
TCATTTCAAGGAATAAGCTTACGGCCGCTGTTTTTTGCGACTTGATTCATAAATTAAAAAAACTCGAATTTAATTCCAGATTTCATCTTTGATAAAGTTCTTATTTTGGGAGGCTTGAGAAAATCGCCTTTAGAGATGATTGGATGTACTTTTGCGATTTGTTTGTTTATTATCTATTTACTTTTCTAAATCAGTAAAAAAATACTTTACTGTTGTAGTAAAACTGCGCTATGAAAACATTATAAAACAGTAACCATATGTTGTAAGTATTTGTCTCACACACCACACCCCCAGAAAAA
>NC_051409.1:6143638-6143998 GCF_015228065.2 Penaeus monodon | reverse complement strand
GTACTTATTCCCCATGCACCATGTCATAAAAGTATAATTCGTCACACACGACAACGCACACGAACGAAAAACCAAAAACAAAAACACCAACGTTTCGCCTCGAGCCAAAGCCAACGCATCCGGACAAGTGGAGGAATGATTAGCCAATCCATCAACTGAGACGTGATTTGGTCCCGAAAAAAACTTTCTCCCTTTACCTTAATTTTATGGTCTTCATAATCCCATTGATAGTTAAAGTTTAGACGAAGCGGAGTACCCTGATCTGTTCTTGAATTTGAGTCGATGTCTTTGTGTTTTTTTTCCGTTTGGGAGAGTGAGCTATGAATCTTGTTTTTATTTTTGAGTATTCCTTTGAAAAGG
>NC_051409.1:6143062-6143439 GCF_015228065.2 Penaeus monodon | reverse complement strand
AGCAATTGCTTGGCATTTATCTGCAACCACGACTACTCTTGACCTAAGGCTGAAGAGTCTGGTCGCGTGTGTCCGCATATCCACGTGACACATACTTAGAGCGGTTTATCAATATTTTCTTCATTTGCTGTTGCTATACGTTTGTGGCGATTTTGGTTGTAGTAGTGAAGTAGTCTTTTTCTGATGTGAAAAAAGTAAATAGATGATAAACAAACAAATCGCAAAAAAGTAAAATGCAATAATCTCCAAATGCGATTTTCTCAAGCCTCCCAAAATAAGAAATTTATCAAAGGTGAAATCTGGAAATAAATTCGAGTTTTTTTGATTTATGAATCAAGTCGCAAAAAATAGCGGCCGTAAGCTTATTCCTTGAAATG
>NC_051409.1:6142904-6143035 GCF_015228065.2 Penaeus monodon | reverse complement strand
CTCTCTCGTCTCTTTCAGTTCCCTTTCATTCCCCGCTGCTGAGTCCGTCCTTTGGGAATTGTATTTCAAAGCTGAATATCAAGTTGGTATCAAGTTGGTATACGCGGGGAAGTCCTCACACAGAGGTCAGC
>NC_051409.1:6141585-6141939 GCF_015228065.2 Penaeus monodon | reverse complement strand
GGTGGGCGTAAGAGCCTCCCTCGTTATATCAGGGGATTGCAGTGTCCGGCTGAGCGTGCAGAGACTCGCGGAGAGCTGTGGTTCCTCTATTGTTGAAACTGCACTGAGAATGACAGAAGAATGACACGCGAAAGAAGAATGACACGCGAAATGACAGAAGAATGACACGCGAAAGAAGAATGACACGCGAAATGACAGAAGAATGACACGCGAAAAGACACGCCAGCTGAAGAGTGGAGATTAGAGGAATCACCCAGCAAGCGGTAGCCTCGGGAGTGGTAGTGAGATGGGAGTAATAGGGTAGATAAAAAAACACAAAAAAACAGCGAAGGGAAGAGTAAGGAGATATGTGAT
>NC_051409.1:6141286-6141351 GCF_015228065.2 Penaeus monodon | reverse complement strand
TGGATACTTATTGACTAAAAACCAACAGACAAAACTGAATGAAAAAAAAGAAACTGTGATGAGAG
>NC_051409.1:6141044-6141240 GCF_015228065.2 Penaeus monodon | reverse complement strand
GCCTTTTAAGCATACATTTAAAATTAAACACAATAAGGTTATCCAAAGCACTTTTTACCGAGCTGTATTATTCCAGAAACTTTTCAAAAAATCTTTCAAGAAACTATGCTTCTTCTCGTTAACGTATTGTTATTTCACAACCGACTTCGTAGAATATACACAATGATCTTAGAAACCTCAATAGTGTGGTACATAC
>NC_051409.1:6139410-6139572 GCF_015228065.2 Penaeus monodon | reverse complement strand
GAAAGATAAAAAAAATTGATCTCGAGCCTGGGAGAGGTTGCCAACTCTTTAAAAAGGGGCCCCATTTTATAGCTCTTATTTGGGGGGGCAAAAAATTTTCCAAAAAGGCGGGGAAAGGGAGGATAAAAGGGGGAAGGAAAGGGGGGGGAGAGAGAGAGAGGA
>NC_051409.1:6138706-6138942 GCF_015228065.2 Penaeus monodon | reverse complement strand
TATGATGCGAAATCCTGGGCGAGGTTGCCAATTCGTCATAAAAAAGGGTCCTATTTCCTCTCTCTTCTTCCTGTGACGCAAATTTCCAAACTCGTAATATAATGATCTTAAGAGGCGCCGAAAGTCATTTCGAAGATGTCATTACACATTTTGAGGGACTTTTTTTTGAGGGGGGGGGGGTTTGGGGGGGAAGGGGGGGAGGGGGGGAGCAGGAGGGGTGGGGATGTCAAAATTTA
>NC_051409.1:6137008-6137271 GCF_015228065.2 Penaeus monodon | reverse complement strand
ATCCATTTCAGTTATATGTATCAATACGCAATTATTATGATTCTACACCGAGGACCTCTTTCTACTCGGCTCGCAAAGGGTCAGCCAATCCAACGTATCTCTGCGGATGAAAGCCACTATGTAATTGTCATGTGACTAAATAAAACTAAATAATAATAGAAAAGGTGGGACATGAGATGAGAAGAAAGTATAATAAGATAAAAAGCGATAAAGATGAAGGGAAAAATGATTGAAAATAATGAAAAGAATAAAGATGAAGCAGA
>NC_051409.1:6136694-6136800 GCF_015228065.2 Penaeus monodon | reverse complement strand
TCTTGTAGACGCAGCAGCATCCGAATCCCACAAAGCCCGGATGCTGCGTCGTTATCAGCACGAGATGATTGGTTACCGATTCTCTTTATCATTGATTTTAGATACG
>NC_051409.1:6135968-6136035 GCF_015228065.2 Penaeus monodon | reverse complement strand
ATAACAGAATTGATTATCGGTCCACGAAAGACGGAGGGAGGCGAGAAGAAGGAGGACGAAGAGAATA
>NC_051409.1:6135552-6135631 GCF_015228065.2 Penaeus monodon | reverse complement strand
TATTTTGATAATTGCTTTCGAGAAGAATAGCAGGAGGGGGGTAGAGGGGGGTCTTTTTTGCTTGTGTGCGTCTGTGTTG
>NC_051409.1:6134514-6134699 GCF_015228065.2 Penaeus monodon | reverse complement strand
TGCAACACGTTCTGCCAAATATGCTAAATACCAAAGCAACCTCCGGAGGAATTTCAATTGTTCCAATAGCGTTTGAGAGAGAGGAGGAATTTGAGCCAAAGTACCGGATCGTATTCAAGAAAGGGGCGCGCGTGTGTGTGTAGGATTCAATCGTCCATCTATGTGTATAGATTACATGAATCTTC
>NC_051409.1:6133504-6133666 GCF_015228065.2 Penaeus monodon | reverse complement strand
TTTTCTAAAACGGACGTAAATATTTCACGAGTTAAGGAAAATTGCATGATCAAGGTTTGCATGAAATATGGCTGCATGATTTGTGTTGCAAGTGAAGAGGAGGCGGCATGCAGAGATGAAGTCATGAATTATCTTCTCTGAAAATGTTCATGAGGGATGGTT
>NC_051409.1:6132058-6132654 GCF_015228065.2 Penaeus monodon | reverse complement strand
GAACACAATGCTTTTGAGCAAAAATAATACACTCAAGCATAAAAGAAGCTTTTCCGAAAATGCATGACCACGATTTTCTCTCTCAAAATGTCTCGAAAACTGAATGCATGAAGTTAAATCATTTACCGCGGAAAATAATCGCACAATTTTAAACGAAATAATTTGGCTATTCATATTTCTAATCAATATCTGAGAGCTTTGCGATTTTTTTTTTGTGTGAATATTTTAATCTCGTAGACGCTTCATGCGAATATTTTGGAGAAAGAAAATGTTTATGGATTACTGTGAACATAAATATGTTATTGATTTTGGTTGATTTCTTAAACTTTCTAAATAAATCTTAATAGAAAATGACAGCAATATCGAAAATGGGGAGAGAGAAGATAGAGAAAAATAATCAACAGTATATTAATGATAACGTCATTTATGATGATAAGAATTACAATAATAAAATCACGATCATGTTTAAACACAGACAGAATTCAAATGAGAGAAATTGAAAACCAAAATCAGACACAAAAAAAGAACAGAATAAAAAAATAAATGAAAATAAACGCGATCAAGAGAATGTATGAACTGTCCCCTCCCCAAAAGAT
>NC_051409.1:6131598-6131810 GCF_015228065.2 Penaeus monodon | reverse complement strand
TACACAAAACTATAATTCATGAGGATAAACCTCATGTACCCCCCCTACCATACCCGCAGAAACCTCATGTGCCCCCCCTACCATACCCGCAGCCCACCCCGCCTGCGCATCAAAAAGAAAAGAAAAGAAAAATTTCATGATTGCCGAACTCTCTCGTGAATGAAGTTCTCATGAAATACACGTGAATGAGGTGTGTGGTGAATAAAGGGGAC
>NC_051409.1:6131139-6131352 GCF_015228065.2 Penaeus monodon | reverse complement strand
ATATCATACCCGAAAAAAACACACAAGAAAACCGATACAGCAGTATGAAACAAAACTCAAATAAGACATGAAACCCACAGGAAATCTCTCGACTAATGAACAGAAATTCGACGCTGGTATTCGGACTGATTGCAGGCAGCACGAGAATGCATCGTGCTTGCAACATGGTCTCCCTTCTGCGCTGAACTCCCTGCAGGGGTTCGGAAGCTGCTT
>NC_051409.1:6130443-6130633 GCF_015228065.2 Penaeus monodon | reverse complement strand
CTTCATAAAACTCCCTAAAACGGACGTAAATATTTCACGAGGTAAGGAAAGTTGCAAGATCAAGGTCTGCATGAAATATGGCTGCATGACTTGCGTTGCAAGTGAAGAGGAGGCGGCATGCAGAAATGAAGTCATGAATATTATCTTAGTAAATGTTCATGAGGGATGGTTGAAATTAGGGTGAAATATG
>NC_051409.1:6129570-6129892 GCF_015228065.2 Penaeus monodon | reverse complement strand
GAACACAATGCTTTTGAGCGAAAATAATACACTCAAGCATAAAGGAAGCTTTTCCGAAAATGGATGGCCACGATTTTCCCCTCTCAATGTCTCGAAAATTGGATGCGTGAAGTTAAAGGATTTCCCGCGGAAAATAATCGCCGAATTGTAAACGAAATCATTAGGATAGAGAAAAATAATCATAACAGTGATAATTAATGATAACGTCATTTATGATGATAAGAATTACAATAATAAAATCACGGTCATGTCTAAACAGACACACGGACAGAATTTAAAGTAGAGAAATTGAAAAATCACACACACACAAAAGACCATTATG
>NC_051409.1:6129376-6129529 GCF_015228065.2 Penaeus monodon | reverse complement strand
AGTTAAACACGACATGGAATAATGGTTTCAAAACTCTCGTTGGTATTTACAACCCCCCCCCCCAAGAAAAAAGATACAACCATAATTCATTAGGATAAACCTCATGATAGACCCCCTTCCCCCTTCCACCGCCTCCACCCCCTACACATAATA
>NC_051409.1:6129099-6129338 GCF_015228065.2 Penaeus monodon | reverse complement strand
CCTTTATGATTGCCGAACTCTCTCGTGAATGAAGTTCTCATGAAATACACGTGAATGATTTCCGAGGGAAATTATTTAACTTCATGCATTCAATTTTCGAGACATTGAGAGGGAAAATCGTGGCCATCCATTTTCGGAAAAGCTTCTTTTATGCTTGAGTGTATTATTTTCGCTCAAAAGCATTGTGTTCGAGAGAGCGAAGAGGGTAGAGAATATGTCATGGAAAATGCGATTTTGAA
>NC_051409.1:6128551-6128775 GCF_015228065.2 Penaeus monodon | reverse complement strand
ACAAAACAAAAGTCTATAAAAAAACAAAAAAACACATATTTCACCCTAATTTCAACCATCCCTCATGAACATTTACTAAGATAATATTCATGACTTCATTTCTGCATGCCGCCTCCTCTTCACTTGCAACGCAAATCATGCAGCCATATTTCATGCAGACCTTGATCTTGCAACTTTCCTTACCTCGTGAAATATTTACGTCCGTTTTAGGGAGTTTTATGAAG
>NC_051409.1:6127919-6128129 GCF_015228065.2 Penaeus monodon | reverse complement strand
CAAGCAGCTTCCGAACCCCTGCAGGGAGTTCAACGCAGAAGGGAGACCATGTTGCAAGCACGATGCATTCTCGTGCTGCCTGCAATCAGTCCGAATACCAGCGTCGAATTTCTGTTCATTAGTCGAGAGATTTCCTGTGGGTTTCATGTCTTATTTGAGCTTTGTTTGTTTCATATTGCTGCATCGGTTTTGTTTTGATTTTTCGGGTAT
>NC_051409.1:6127535-6127646 GCF_015228065.2 Penaeus monodon | reverse complement strand
CATGTCCCCTTTATTCAACACACAGCTTATTCACGTGTATTTCATGAGAATTTCATTCACGAGAGAGTTCGGCAATCATGAAGTTTTTTTTTCTTTTCTTTTTGATGTGCA
>NC_051409.1:6127048-6127497 GCF_015228065.2 Penaeus monodon | reverse complement strand
ATTCTTGCGGGTATGGGGTTTATCCTCATGAATTATAGTTGTCTTTTTTTTTTTTTGGGGGGGGGGGGTGTAAACGTAATTGGAGGAGCAATGGGAATTTTGAAATTATTATTCTATGATTCGTGTTTATGTTTATTTACTTATGTTCGTTTTTGTGTCTGATTTTGGTTTTCAATTTCTCATTTGAATTCTGTCTGTGTGCCTGTTTAGACATGATTTTATTACTGTAATTCTTTTGATCATAAATGACGTTAAATTAAATCATTTTTATTATCATTTTTCTCCATCCTTCTCTCTCCCCATCTTCGATATTGCTGCCGCTATCTGTCAAGATTTGTGGATTAAGAAAGAATAAAAAAACAAACAAAATCAATAACATTTATCTTCACAGAAATCCATAAACAAAATTTTCTTTCTCCAAAATATTCGTGCGAAGCGTCTACGAGATT
>NC_051409.1:6126778-6127030 GCF_015228065.2 Penaeus monodon | reverse complement strand
TCGCAAAGCTCTCAGATATTGATTAGAAATATGAATAGCCAAATTATTTCGTTTAAAATTGTGCGATTATTTTCCGCGGAAATGATTTAACTTCATGCATTCAATTTTCGAGACATTTTGAGAGAGAAAATCGTGGCCATGCATTTTCGGAAAAGCTTCTTTTATGCTTGAGTGTATTATTTTTGCTCAAAAGCATTGTGTTCGAGAGAGGGAAGAGGATAGAGAATGTATCATGGAAAAGGCGATTTTGAT
>NC_051409.1:6125484-6126252 GCF_015228065.2 Penaeus monodon | reverse complement strand
GGCCTCAAACAAGGCATTTTATTTCAGTCCCTGTAATGCATAACATAAACAAAAAACAGACGTTTCGGGCGTACACAAACCCATCTTCAGTGGAAACAAACTGAAAAATATGGAAAATAAACCTTTCAAAATATTGACAATTCACGAAAAGTTCTTAAGACTTACTGATAGTTACAATATCATCAGAAATTTGACTAATTATTGCTGGAATACCAAATGACTAGGTCATTGATATGCAAAAATAATTTTGACTAAATAGTGAATTATGTTAGACTACAGAACATCAATATGAGCGGGAAAAATGTATATAAAATAGAAAATATTATTTTTACAGGATTCTTGAGGTATTATACTTTCTTTCAATAAATTGATTGGAAAATACTGGACTTGCAAGGTAAAGTTAAAGCTATGCAAGTATCACAGATCTAACCTTCTTTCTCTCTCTCCTTCCATCTCCCTCCCTAATAAAAAGAACACGATAAAACCGATTTGAAACAAAACTCAAATAAGACATGAAACCCACAGGGAATCTCTCGACTAATGAACAGAAATTCGACGGTGGTATTCGGACTAATTGCAGGCAGCACGAGAATGCAACGTGCTTTGCAACATGGTCTCCCTTCTGCGCTCAATTCCTTGCAGCATGATCGGAAGAAGGCCAGGGGTTCGAAAACTGCTTGAGGGCCGAGGGGGTAGGGTGTGTGTGTTAGAGGAGGGGGGTAGGAGGGTGCGATTATAAGGAAGAATTTCTGTTGGAGTGATGGAGAT
>NC_051409.1:6124466-6125269 GCF_015228065.2 Penaeus monodon | reverse complement strand
ATACTCGTATGTATGTGTGTGGCCTCATGTGAGAAGTGCTTCATTGCTACTCAGCCTTTTGTCCTTGGAATATTGCTATTTTTATGGTTAATAGGTACCGAAATTCGTTATTTCTTGATTTATTAGATCTCCCTGTATGTATATTGTAATAAACAACCTGTGAAAATACTAGGATTTTAATTCTATGATACAAAATAGTTAGCCGGCTGTTTCCCTCCCGCAACGAAGCTCTTTGTATGGAAGTATTTAGGTCAATCTTATTTGAATAATCTGTTAAATGATTTACATATCAGTTTATAACCAGATTGTCTAACTACATTGATTATCTGTCATAATTCCGTGATTTTCTTATGTTTAATCATTCATTTATCATATTCAGTTAGATCTGAGATATTTGTATAACTTTAACTTCACCTTGCAGTTCTGGCATTTTTAATCAACTTATTGATAAAGAAAGTTTAACACCTCATAAACTTGAACAAATATTTTTCTATTTATGTATAACTTTTTTTTTCACTCATATGGATGTTCTGTAGTCAAACATAATTCACTATTTAGTCAAAATTATTTTTGCATATTAATGACCTACTCATTTGGTATTCCAGCAATAATTAGTCAAATTTCTGATAATTTTGTAACTATCAGTAAGTCTAAAGAACTTTTCGTGAATTGTCAATATTTTGAAAGGTTTATTTTCCATATTTTTTAGTTTGTTTCCACTGAAGATGGGTTTGTGTACTCCCGAAACGTCTGTTTTTTGTTTAAGTTATGCATTACAGGGACTGAAATAAAATGCTTTGTTT
>NC_051409.1:6123639-6123766 GCF_015228065.2 Penaeus monodon | reverse complement strand
AAGCGCTGGTGTAACATGTGGAATTCCGTTGAAACGCCCCTTCTGTATTTAGCATATGCAGGAGAGCGTGCTGCAAGCATTATGTATTCTGTGCTTCCTGCAATTCATCGAAGCAGGGTTATGTTGC
>NC_051409.1:6123124-6123233 GCF_015228065.2 Penaeus monodon | reverse complement strand
CAAAGCACGTTAATTACGCAGGGGCAGACAGAGATAGTGAGCAGCGAGCGTGAGATAAATAGATAGAGAAACATATATGTGATACTGTTTCTACACACACACACACACC
>NC_051409.1:6122178-6122372 GCF_015228065.2 Penaeus monodon | reverse complement strand
CCCCCCCCCCTTAACCCCCAGGATACAGAGTCACAAAAACTCATCCGGGTAATAAGGTTCTCATGAAAAATAACTGAGCGATATGCGTCCTAAACGAAGGGAAAGCGGCCAGAGTAGGTTATGAGATCATGAGGATTATCTTGCAAGAAGTTTCCTTGCAATGAGGCTGTTCAGGGAGAGAGGATCTGCGGGTA
>NC_051409.1:6121626-6121814 GCF_015228065.2 Penaeus monodon | reverse complement strand
TACCCGCAGATCCTCTCTCCCTGAACAGCCTCATTGCAAGGAAACTTCTTGCAAGATAATCCTCATGATCTCATAACCTACTCTGGCCGCTTTCCCTTCGTTTAGGACGCATATCGCTCAGTTATTTTTCATGAGAACCTTATTACCCGGATGAGTTTTTGTGACTGTATCCTGGGGGTTAAGGGGGG
>NC_051409.1:6120050-6120435 GCF_015228065.2 Penaeus monodon | reverse complement strand
AAGTATCCTATAGCAACTTTGCTATTATATGATATTTCATACTTCATTTCTATCTCAATTTCTATTATACCTCAACTTCTGTTATATCTCAACCTCTGTTATATCTCAACTATCATATTTCGAATCTATTCTCACCTATGCTATGGTATTATATCCAATTTATTACAACTTTAACTTCTCAACTTCTATATATATCTCAGCTCTTACACAACTTCTTTTACATCTCACCTTTTATCATACCTCAATCTCTATCATATATCAACACTCATTTTCCAATGTTGCAACTATATCATATCTCAACTAGCCTCAAATCCCCTGTCGATTCTGCAGCATTATTAGAGTACTTGGAATTCCGCCGAAGGATGCTTAGGTATTTAGCATATTT
>NC_051409.1:6119032-6119143 GCF_015228065.2 Penaeus monodon | reverse complement strand
ACATAACATAAGTAATCTAATATTCTCTGAGAAACTTGGCAACATCATGAAAAGCGATATGTTCAAAACAAGATCAGATTGAACAGAACGTACACCTACTATGGGTGCTGC
>NC_051409.1:6118774-6119010 GCF_015228065.2 Penaeus monodon | reverse complement strand
AAAAAAGGAAATTTGTAACTCCTGTAACCTCTAATAAATGTCAAAGGAAAAAACAACAACATATTTTCAAGCGGAAATTGTTAGCAGAACCAAAACACCACACACACATTGCATAAATGAATGCAATGGAACGCGAGTCCCTGACAGGGCAGCAGCACATTGATTTTTTTTTTCGTGTTCAAATTTACTTACGGAATTATCCATATTTTCCATTGCACCTAATTAGAATGACACTG
>NC_051409.1:6118149-6118474 GCF_015228065.2 Penaeus monodon | reverse complement strand
ATCAATTAAACCTGAAAGAAAGGGAATTTAGACTCTAACCTGTTACCTCGAGGGTTGACCTTAAATAACTACGTTGACGTAATGCAATATTTCAAATAAAAAAAATATCATTAATCACCAATAACTCTAGTTTTAATATAGCCAAATAATCAAAGGAAATAAATTTATTTTGAGTCATTAAAAAAAAAAGGTAATAAGCTTAAAGAAATTCTGATAATAAATAACATTACCACTTCAGTCTACAGACCTGTCAATACCCCAAAAAAAAGTATTGGAATGAGAGACGATAAATAACTGAAAGAAGAGGTTGGACTTGAAAAAAAGG
>NC_051409.1:6117775-6117855 GCF_015228065.2 Penaeus monodon | reverse complement strand
TTGGAATTTCTTCATTTATGTTTAAGTTATACGCTAATATTGCGATTTTTTCTTGCTATTTCAAACGTATTAAATCATCG
>NC_051409.1:6117342-6117700 GCF_015228065.2 Penaeus monodon | reverse complement strand
ACAGAGCTTAGAGTATATATGGGATTCTTGCCAACAAGCACTAGAGAGGGAATTCCAAAAGTTTAGTTTAGTTTCCACGTTTCAGTCAAATCCACTATTTAGAAGGTATTCATTTATAGAAGTAATATTGTAATCTTTATCAGCCTGATTACAAAAAGATTGCATTTGCATTTCATAAATTGTAAGGTATTTTTCCTAATTGACATTTGGTACAAATACACCAATTTGAGAAAAAAAAAACAGGTTTGGATTTCAAATATAGTTAAACAATTTATATGAATGAAACAAAAAAAAAATAATTGTAATTTCAAAGGAAAATCTCACAAAGATGAACAAGAAAACATCCTTTGTGAAGCAT
>NC_051409.1:6116685-6117318 GCF_015228065.2 Penaeus monodon | reverse complement strand
ACATTTGTTATCGAGCTTCTAAAACACACAAGTCCCACAGCTTCCTCAAACAATGGGAAATAAATACAAAACTTACAAGAACTTTTACAGAACATTCAAGTTTTTAGAAATATTCTTCCTTCGAGTCGCAACAGGTAAATCTTGCTCGAGTGAAGCTTGCAACTTCGAAATTAGGATCGTTTTTTAAAATCAAACTTTCCGTTCTAAGTAAGAACTGAGTTGTTTTAAAGTATTTCCCCCCCCTTCTCCTCCTTATCCTTTCTTATTGATTTTCCTGCTGTCTATGTATACAATAACCTATGTATACAATAACCTATGTATACAATAACCTATGTATACAATAACCTATGTATACAATAACCTATGTATACAATAACCTATGTATACTATCTCATTTTTTATTGATTTTTTTATTGATGTTTATGTAGGTCATTTAATTTAAAATAGTTTTTGAAGAAGTGAGAGGAGGAGTAACTTGACGCTATTATATCACAGTTACGCGTATAGTGTAAGTAAAGTTGAGGTCAAAAGTGATTTCATTCTTTCCGCCATGAATGTTTCAAAAGATCGTGGCCTAATATCGGATTATTTACGTTAATAGTTTCGAAATTCATATACCGCGAAGTCTTTGGT
>NC_051409.1:6116045-6116335 GCF_015228065.2 Penaeus monodon | reverse complement strand
AAGAAGAATAAAAAAAGAAAACGTATATCCAAATATTTCAGATAATTCCACAGACAAAATTGTTTTCCAGCATATTCCCAGAAATTTAAATATTCCGTCACACAAAAGACATTGGAAAAAAAAAAAAATAAGGGCGAATTCCACCTGAGATTTATTAAGTATCATGAGCGTTCTTGGAGTCGACTCGAAAGAACAGGCAGTGGGTGGATGCAAAACAGGTAGTGGGTTAAATGTAAACAAATGTGTGGGTTTCATTTACTACTGTGTCACGGGGTCATAAGCGGGAAACC
>NC_051409.1:6115476-6115595 GCF_015228065.2 Penaeus monodon | reverse complement strand
TTTTTCAATCAAGTTCACGCCACTTAATCAAGTTGAAAGGATAATATTTCAACTTGGAAACAGGTTGCTTTAAATACACAGGAAAGTGTGAAGCAATTTTTCTCCACGCATTAACAGTG
>NC_051409.1:6114175-6114538 GCF_015228065.2 Penaeus monodon | reverse complement strand
ATCATCATAAGCTTCTTAATATTATTCTTTTCGTATTGATTTCATCATTATCCTATATAAATATAGGATGTAGTATCTTTTAAATGCATCATTAACCCTTACAGTCACCATCACATTAGTTAACAAACTCTTCAACATCGGACTCTACTTCCCCCTCCGTCATCCCATGAGGGAAATGGAGTAAGGGGGAAAGCGCGTGACGTAGTGTTTGGATGAAAACATGAGTGTTATTATTTATTGGAGGATCTCTGCCAAAAATATTGAGTGTTACGTAAATCTCGCTTCTTTCACTCCACGGACACAGTGCTTGAGATTTATGTAAGGTGCTCGGTGTTGCAGTTGCTTTGATCTTCTTTCGCAGGT
>NC_051409.1:6113430-6113786 GCF_015228065.2 Penaeus monodon | reverse complement strand
TTCTCACGACCCTGATCAGATTTTGGCGGCGACAAAAGCGAGTAAGTAAATATCTGAATGAATTTAAGGTAAACTTAGGCGAAGGTAGATGTTTGATGTAGATTAAAGATGACGAGGGTAGATTATGTGTCTCATAAGGGGGCGGTGAGGCTATATATATATGGAACTTTGTGTAGATTTCAGTATGTCCATTAAAACTGTTTGATATTTTTTTAAAAGTATTTAAAGACCATATTTAAACTCAAGATGAAAATGATTGATGTTAATATAAGAGTATTATGCTCACGAAGAAAATTTTTGGAAACTATCCTCGCAGAATGGGATAAAGAATAAAATTAATAATAAACTTCTATCTC
>NC_051409.1:6112518-6112800 GCF_015228065.2 Penaeus monodon | reverse complement strand
CTGACCCCCCCCCCCCCCGCCCTCATTCACTACCATCAATATATTGCAGATCCAGTGCCAATCAATAAATTAGATTGCGTTTTGATTGTAATTAATTGTATTGCGAAACTCCCGTGCAAATTATGCAATGCTGTCGATCACTTGTATTTTATATTTTCATTTTCTGTTTAATTAATTATGAATTCGTAGAAACAGGTGGAAAAAAACTTTCATTCTTCAGTAATGCCGTTATATTTTTTCCTTAAAAGGATATGTATCATGATATTGTCAGTTCGTGACGTT
>NC_051409.1:6110530-6110875 GCF_015228065.2 Penaeus monodon | reverse complement strand
CTATCGAAGGACAAAATACAAGATCTTCGCTATATAATTTATTGAATCTGACTACAGCAGCTGACACAAAACTTCAGGTTACACGTAGCACTATTTTGAATGTTTCCCTTTGAGCTGAGAATAATGTCCATAACACATAAACAGACATTTATTATTAGGTGTACATGAACAGGTACACAAACGGAACTTGGTGTAGGTGGTGAACATGTATAAGTTACTTACAGATCAACATAGAAAGTGGACACGTTTTAAATGGATAGTCACATTGTTTTTGTTCCTGTAATGGGTGCTATTTGTATAAATGGATCAGGTGCTTCTGAAACGACCTGGAAGAAGGGGGGCACG
>NC_051409.1:6110361-6110452 GCF_015228065.2 Penaeus monodon | reverse complement strand
GCGCGAAATAAATGCTCACACATGCATAAGCACACGAAGATATGCGGGAACACAAACGCACATGAATGCAAAGAAGCACACAGATGTAAAC
>NC_051409.1:6110184-6110316 GCF_015228065.2 Penaeus monodon | reverse complement strand
GTAGAAGCACTCAAACACCCATAAACACACGTATGCATTTACAAGACTGCAGATAAATAAACAAGAGTATGTTCTCATCATGCTTTATAATAATATCTTGCTTTATAGGCATTGCTGAAGGTCTTAAGAGAC
>NC_051409.1:6108999-6109815 GCF_015228065.2 Penaeus monodon | reverse complement strand
CATCACCACATAACATATTGATGACAAATTTGTGATGAATGATAATTGATAACTAACCTGTTTAACTAACTAACAGGTAGGTGATGATAATTAATTCATAACTAACTGATTGGTGATGATAACGATCTGATAACTAATTAATTAGTGATGATAAGGAATTGTTATCTTATTGGTGATGATAGTGATTTCATGACTAACTGGTTGGTGATGATAATGATGTAAAAACTAACTTTGTGGTAATGATGATGTTTAAGTGACTAACAGGTAGGTGATGATAACGATTTGGTAACAAAGTGATTATCTAAGTAATTAGTGATGATAATGATTTGATAACAAAGTGATTAACTGAGCAATTGGTGACGATATTGATTCGATAACAAAGTTATTAAGTAACTGGCAATGATAATGATAATTGATAAACTGATTAACTAAGCAATTGGTGAGGATAATGATATGATAACAAACTGATTAACTAAGCAATTGGTGATGCTTTTTAATTGGTTGTGATGATAACGATTTGATAAATAATTTATTGGTGATGATAATGATTTGTTAACTGTTTGGTGATGACGTAATAACTAACTGGGTGGTGATGATAGCGAATTGATGGGTTAGTGATGAAAATAATTTGTTAACTGTTGGTGATGATAAAGGTTTGATAACTAAGTAATTGGTGATGACTGATACGATAACTAACAGGGTAACTATAATTTGTTAACTAACTTATCGCTGATGATAATGTTTTGTTGATTTACTGGTTGGTGATGATTATTCGAATGTTAATCAGAAATATTGCATTTAATCAGTCATCGTCTC
>NC_051409.1:6108821-6108888 GCF_015228065.2 Penaeus monodon | reverse complement strand
ATTGGTGTAGGTTAAGGAGGAAGAGAGAAGCTGATTAAAAAAGAAATGGTAAATTGAAAACGGATTG
>NC_051409.1:6107980-6108498 GCF_015228065.2 Penaeus monodon | reverse complement strand
AACCTGCATATAACGCGCCAGTCCCACGGGCTTTCGAATGACTCCCAATTAAAGGGCAAACAACCGTCAAATTCGTTCCCACAATGAACGCGAAATCGGCATTAATGGAATGTGATATTACCATCGGGAAGCATTAATCTGGAAGCCAATATCGAGAGGCCATTAATCTCATCCGGGACTTGTTCCCTTAAAGACCCTACTGTTCCTGACGTGAATCCACGGAGACATGTTATAACGGGCGAGTTGTCCCTTTATGGTTATGCCTAGTACATGGCTAGTCTTATTTGCCCTAATGGACTCTAGCATCTGCTGTTGTTTTGTGATACAGTTGGGTGTGCGTCTACGTCCGGTCGCTGAAACGTTGGAGTGTATTTTAAAAGGGGTTTGTTTGTTTGGAAATCGTAAGTACGATAATGCTTAGAGGAATACGATATCATGGGATAAGGAGGGGTAGGTGAATCTTCATGTTACGTTAATGCCTTCTGTGCTTCCCTTCTTTGTATATGTTTTTTTCTTTT
>NC_051409.1:6106736-6107890 GCF_015228065.2 Penaeus monodon | reverse complement strand
AAAAAAAAATCATGAGTGTTTCTTGATACTTTCAGATTTAGAAAAAGAAAAAACTATAAAAAAAACTTTTCATTTATTTTTTTTTTTCAAAAGTAAATGTTTGATTCTGCTATCGCTACTGTTTTTACGTACTGTCACAACAGAAGGGTATTTACAGTCATATATGGTATGTATTTATTCACTGAGGGATTTATATTATGGTTTAACCAGGTTACTTCGTTTTTATCACTGAACTTATTTTCACTTACACTAGACTACTTAAATATAGCTCTATAACGAGATATCTAAGTGTACTTTACGAGTGAAGTTTCGATTTAAAATATATCTTTGCCCATTTTCTTCATTATTTAGATATGCTTTAACTATCTATAGACGAGAATTGTTGTATTTGATTACTGGACTTTTCGACTCGTGTGTTATTTGATACACCGATACGTTCAGCCACACAGGGACTAGTGGCGTATTTGCTATGCCAAAGGGCTTATATTTAGAATGATTTCTGGATATTGGAGATATTAGTGGTTTGGAGGTAAGACTAATTCTGAATGCGAGATTTTAAAATGTGATTTGTAGTTATATCAATTCTAATCAGTGGCGATAAGTTATTAGTACTGAAGCTGTTGAGTCCAGTTGTGGGTTTTCAGTTAAATTCAGTCATCAGGGAATTGTTATTACCGTTGGGTGGATATAGTGTCAATGGTGGTATATGGTGTATCCAGTTATTAATAGAGGCATATGTCTCTAATGCCTTAATGAAAAGCAGCTGTCTACGTCCATTTTTTTTCTCGAAAATCCCGATGATTTTCGAACTATTCTTGAAAAAAAAGAGAGATCAATTCGGAAATCTTGTGAAAACTGTTGCTTTTAGTATTTCATTCCCCGATTCCCTCCCGTGATGCTATGTCATATATATATCACCCAGTCATAGGGAGACTTGATATTTTTTTCTTTTAATGCAGTCCCCCTTTCACCCTCGTGCTCTTTTCGAGGGAGACTCACTCCGTATTCATTTCTGAGTTCGAAATGCAGGCGGGAGAGGAGAGGGGAGTAACTAAATGAAATAGAAAGGGGATGAAAACAGGTAAATAAAATATTTCAAAGGTGTGCGAAAAGGTGGAGATGGGACAAATAAGAAATGAAGACGAGAAAGGAGG
>NC_051409.1:6105906-6106552 GCF_015228065.2 Penaeus monodon | reverse complement strand
AAAAACAAGCAAATGGCTGGAGTCATCTTTGAAAACTTGTATAAGCAGCATGATCAAGGAAGAAATGCAAAAGCCATGTAGCATATCATTATATTACAGCGAAGTGAGTATACGCCTTGAAACTACGTCATTCTGAAACGGTAAAATGTCACAGTGTTACAAATACACACCTTTGTATCATGATGCAACTTTTCAAAGGATTTTTAAGTTATCAGTAAGACTATTGAATGAAGTTGACTTTTCTTGCATCATGTTACTTCATTAAATCTTTGGACATGTTGAAAGACAAGAACACATAATGTATTGTATTAATTTTGTTTGTTCAAAATACTACAGCTTATAACACCTGATACACTAAGGGCCAAATGTATTTTACAAGAGAAAAGACCAAAAAAATGAGAGAATAAAATGCTACAATACCTTTGATCTATCCACAATAAATCTAATCTATATGACAGTATTTAACAACCTTGTCATTCTTTTCTACATGTCAGTTTCATGTCAATTATCAAATATACACGAAATTTATCAAACGGAGTCAGGGGTATGATATGATTAATAGCTTATATATATAGTTATACATTGAGCATCTGTATAGTAAGAGGTTTGAGTAAAATATATTGTATGAGATCACATAACCCCCTTG
>NC_051409.1:6104783-6105686 GCF_015228065.2 Penaeus monodon | reverse complement strand
GTTTCGTTTGGAAAATATCAAATAAACATTTTAGCACCAAGAAGACATTTTTTTAAAAAGTTCAGATAAAGGCATAGACATGGAAATATATAACTCGAATGTGTTGTATTTGTATTTATATAACTGTCTGTTTATCTACACATAAAAGTGTGTTACTAAAATGAAATAGTTTCCCCCGTTTGGTATGCTCGGAAATAATTTAAAAGATTAATGTTCTGGTGTTCTGCAATAACTTAATTAAGATTAAAAACACTACATTACTCTTCGTCACATGACAATGTTTGAACTAATATATTTTCACAAAAGTGTTTATTCGTTAATCAACATTCATATTCTCTTTCACATATTTGATATAAACAAAGGCAATGAAAATATAAAGACAATGATATTTTTGTATTCATTAAAAGTCTTAAATATATGTTTTTTTTCCTTAGTACTTACATATGCAACACAGTTTGTCCAAAAGACGTTTCATTTTAAGAGAAACAAAGGAAAAAGTAAATAGTTCGAATGTTGGTATCACTTTATCTTATTCAAATGATTGTCAACACTTTACTATTTATTATTTGCCGTTCCTTTTCCCGTTTTACACAATTAATTCTCTTAACATACCGTATTTTTTCTCTTGTTCACTGTACAGGATTTAACAAATCTCACTGTACATTTTCTCCAGTGAATTGTATACATTTCAGTGTATAAACATAATGTCCCTATGCATCACTGTTTTACGGAGATTAGTATGTGTCATTGCCATAACTGTTAGATTTTTTCCCATAACGCAAATTCACAGCACCACAAGAGGTATGATGTTAGTACCTCTTCGTTTCGTTCTGTTAGTCACATTTGATTCCACTTACCCTATTACTTTCTCGTCTAATTTATTAAGTAGAAAGTATTTACATT
>NC_051409.1:6104397-6104722 GCF_015228065.2 Penaeus monodon | reverse complement strand
TCAGTCGAAAGCAATGTTAGTACATATATTCACTTTCTAGAATAACTCGTGTTCCTGGATAAAACACTTTCACATTTCGTAGTTAACCAGATACACCAATACATCAGTAAGCCAGTAATACTAGGAATACCAGTACTCTCACCGGTATGTGTATTAAGTCTGAACACATATCAACACACATACATGTATTGGACTAATGGAGATACATACAAAAGTCACAGTTACTTCTACTAAGAGCGTCTTTCGAAAAAGCACCATCAAATCACATCTTTCTTATAAATAAATGAATTCAAAAGTATTTTTCTTAAACCATATTTCTCCCCCT
>NC_051409.1:6104196-6104368 GCF_015228065.2 Penaeus monodon | reverse complement strand
TATATACACACAAGATAGATAGGTCTTTCGAACCTTAAAAAAAGGTGTAGTGTTTTGGAATGACACTGTTACATGACACTGAACGGCTATGTGTCGTGGCGCATGACTGATGACACACGCAAAGTGAAGGAGATGAGGACAAAGACAGTATGAATATTAATATTTTTCAATG
>NC_051409.1:6103104-6104160 GCF_015228065.2 Penaeus monodon | reverse complement strand
ATCATTCAGGTAATCTAGACAACTACTGATTTCGATCTAGTCAGTGCAGTGTGTTAGTTCCTCACTCAGTAAATTAATTTTCTTTATATAATCTATACTACTGATTAACATGCCTAGATGTCCCAGATTTCATCTCATTTCACAACAGAAACCTTTCAAAAGTCGTCATTAAGCTTGTGTAAATTTCTAGAGCAATGTCATACATTCTCAGAAAAATGTATTCGACATCATAAAAACCTCAAGGTCTCAATCTTCCTTTGTTTTTTGTATTTTCTTTTTTCTAATCAAATCACTTGCAAATGCTGTTCCCTTCCTGTACACCCACTCACTGTAAACACTCGCTGTACACGTTTCTAGGAGTAGTATAGTCTTAGCTTGGTAGATGGGTGTGGGACTCGTGAGAAACTTGGCAAAGGGGGTCTACACTCTCCCTCTCCCTCTCCACATTCGCTTACGTCATGTCCCCACTCATCTTGGCGCGGTGGATGTGAGTGCAGATGCGAGTGGGACTTGAGAGGTAATCAGACGTAGACATCTTACCAAGGGTGATCTACGCACTCACACTTACTCTCCGCACTCATTTACACACTCGTATCCCCACTCTTGCAGAGGCAGCAGATCTCGGGGTGCAGATACGAGTAGGACTTGAGTTGAATATTCTACCAAGGGCTACCCTACACTTTCACTCTCACTCCCTTATCTTACATCCTCGTATCCCCACTCATCTTGGAGCGATAGATCTCGGGGTGCAGATGCGAGTGGGACTTGAGTGGGACGCAGACGTGAACCTCTTGGTATGGATGAGCCATGTTGGGCCCTGTGATGTCACCTGGAGAGCTGCCGTTGCTGCTTCGCCCGTGAGATGCTGAGCTGGTGCGGATCATCGTGCTCTGGGTCGACCTGCTGAGGAGAGAGAAGTCAGGCGTCGGAGGAGGGGAGGAGAGGAGGAGGGAAAGAAGGAAGGAGGGAGAGGGAAGGAGGGAGGGAGAGGGAAGGAAGGAGAGGGAGGGAAGGAAGGAGAGGGAGGGAAGGAGAGGGAAGGAGGGAAGGAAGGGG
>NC_051409.1:6102547-6102669 GCF_015228065.2 Penaeus monodon | reverse complement strand
TTCTATCTATCAGAAGTCCTTGTATCTTCCTTTCGACCCTTTTCTCCTTCCTTCCTTTCCCTCCTTCCTCTCTTTCTCTCTTTCCCCTTCAATATACGTTAATCTTCGTGGCGTTTATACTT
>NC_051409.1:6101773-6101878 GCF_015228065.2 Penaeus monodon | reverse complement strand
GCCAACACACCTGACGGAGGACCTTGTGGATCCGTTGAGCATGGTGGCGTCCGTGCGGGAGAAGCGGTGATCAGACGATACGTGACGATCAGCTGGGTTCCTGCA
>NC_051409.1:6101312-6101407 GCF_015228065.2 Penaeus monodon | reverse complement strand
AATTAACTATATCATATTTTTAAATAACTATATATATATTTTTTATTTTTTTGTTTTTCTTTCTTATTCATCATTATCATTATTGCCTGTTCTTA
>NC_051409.1:6100581-6100764 GCF_015228065.2 Penaeus monodon | reverse complement strand
TATTGAAAGATATTAAACTTAACTTCATGACTAATAAATTTTGCCATGAAATGCTATTCGCCAGTTTCAAAAAAATATGAAATTAATAGCTCATATTATAGAGTATAATGATCCCAATCTGTTCATTAACATACCGTGTTTAGATGATTAATTGTGTGTTAATTAGGTTTAATTAGTCTGCTC
>NC_051409.1:6099972-6100056 GCF_015228065.2 Penaeus monodon | reverse complement strand
ATAAAAGCAAGCAAATTAAAATTAATTAGTAAGCCTATTGCCTATTTTCAGATTTACAGCTTTGTTAACAGACGTAGTTTCACC
>NC_051409.1:6098955-6099139 GCF_015228065.2 Penaeus monodon | reverse complement strand
TTTCCACATTTCGTGTAGTTATTTGAGAAACATGTTTTAAAACTAACCTGTTCCTTTGCGCCAACATGTTCCTGTACAGCTGCAGAACCCAACACCTGTGACACATGTTGCTTCAACTTACTGATGGGTAATCATCTTTTTATCTGGTTATTTTACATGTGGTTCAGCCAGCGCTGAAATAGGA
>NC_051409.1:6098045-6098336 GCF_015228065.2 Penaeus monodon | reverse complement strand
ACATAATAATATCAATGTTTTCAAAGAGTATATAAACCAAATAAAAATTTAAATCTGATTTTAACCCCGCTCTCTCTCCACCCCCGCCAAGCACTATCTTCCCTCCACTCTTCTTTTTTTTTCTCCCTCCCGTAAGGTCGAAACGCACCTGAAAGAGATCTGGTACCTCGACCTTTCGAAGTCGCTCATCTCGGTCGTTCCAACGTCTTTGAAGAACCAACGGAACTTGAGGCGGAATTCACGTTTGAATTTCTCCTGAGGAAGAAGAAAAAAGGAAAAAAATGATGAAAA
>NC_051409.1:6097864-6097949 GCF_015228065.2 Penaeus monodon | reverse complement strand
TTATTCAAAGGACGAGGATGTATTCAAGTTATGTAATGATATGTATTATTCAGAGGGAGAGAGTTAGTGTAAAGGGAATGAGTAT
>NC_051409.1:6097326-6097475 GCF_015228065.2 Penaeus monodon | reverse complement strand
TCTAAATTGCAAACTCTTTTTGCAAAAAATACAATATGCGAAATGTCTTATCTCCGTTTCCACCGCAAATATTCAAAATTGCAGAGAACGAAGGGATTTTAGACCTATTTCGCTCTCGAGAGGAACGAATTTCACGCAAAATACTTTAT
>NC_051409.1:6097178-6097289 GCF_015228065.2 Penaeus monodon | reverse complement strand
TGCGATGAAGATACACACATAAGGACAGACAAACATTCGATCATACACATACACAAACATTAAACACGTGTTTATCATTCACTTTATCGGTCAGTTTCCTCTCCTTTCCCT
>NC_051409.1:6096368-6096516 GCF_015228065.2 Penaeus monodon | reverse complement strand
GCGATAAAATTCACTCGTCCGAATGGCTTAATCGTTTTCTTCATCCTTCATAAATTCCAGGGGTAACTTTTGGATGACCTGAATTAATGGTCGAATTTTTCATGACGACATTTTGAAAAAATCTTTTTGAATAGGAGGATTTTGGCAG
>NC_051409.1:6096264-6096328 GCF_015228065.2 Penaeus monodon | reverse complement strand
ACGCATTTTTAAAATCATTACATGTATAAATACACATATGAATTGATTCACACACTTACACAAG
>NC_051409.1:6095653-6096235 GCF_015228065.2 Penaeus monodon | reverse complement strand
GAACGCACACAAATATCCACCTCAACCAAAAACACAGATCATAGAAAAACCAGATCAATCAAGAAAACAGATAATCAACCAGAAACCAGATCCACAGCAAACGACAGATACCAACCAAACACCCAGTTACACATGAGACCAGAACACCCATATCAACCAACCAAACACCCGAAAAATTCACCGTCCGAAAACCATTTCCACCTTCAACAAATCCAGTAACTTTTGGCAGACAATTAATCCACAATTTCAGACGACATTTACTCAAAAACTTTTCAACTCACGAAGATTGCACCCTATTATCTATTTCTAGTCAACACCCATTATATAACGCAAAAACCATTACCATAAAAACACCATTGATCCACTTAAACCAAACACCCATTATCCACCTCAACCAAACACCCATTATCCACCTCAACCAAACACCCATTATCCACCCCAACCCAATACTCACATTATATATAGCGTAGATGAACGGGTTGCAACAGCTGTTACTCATCGCTAACCAGTGACAGCAGAACCAGATGATGTTGATGAATCGATACCTGTTTTGAAGGAATTAAAATGTGATTTGTCATTTAC
>NC_051409.1:6093926-6094615 GCF_015228065.2 Penaeus monodon | reverse complement strand
ATGGCGTGATATGCAGAGAGGTTGTCTTTTTCATATGTGAAAGGGTTAAAAACTATTAATAAAAAATACAGATCACTTATAAAACGATAAATGAAAATTGCATAATCTTTGGAGTTATTAGTAAATTAATTCAACCTGCTTATCATTGTTATATATCTATGTTTATAATTCACGTTATTCATGCTATATTTGATCAATTTTCCTTTATTATCACTATTCCTGTTGCCATCACTATTATAGTATTTTTGTTATGATATTTGATATCTAATAATAAAAAAAAATCGCAATTCATATCCATCTTAATTACATTGTGAAAAATGAATTGATTTTATGGACTTATATCACCTGATGAAATATGTAGACAAATTCAACTAAATATGCTGTAAGAAGATAATAATAATAATAAGTTACAACAGAAAATACAATCCACTAATTCTAAATTGGTGAAACTCCGAAAGAACAAAATAACGAAATCATCTTCTGACTCAAGTTTTATTCGGGTCAAAATAGAATTAATCTGCACCGACGCTCGAGGAGATGAAGTTGAAAAAAAAGAAAATCATCTCAAGATCAAAGAAATTCACAGAGGAAGTAATGCAATATGAGTCTTCAATCAACATTCGTTTAAATTAATATTTGCATGTCTTTATTTCTTTTTATATTTATTGCAATTTATTTTGTTAAACTGA
>NC_051409.1:6092970-6093903 GCF_015228065.2 Penaeus monodon | reverse complement strand
GCAAAGAATTACCTATTACTATATATATGTCTGCATCTATCTATTTGCATAAATATGTGTTTGGAACTTCTGAAACCATTTGTCTGTAACTTAACAAGAGTTGAGATTTGATGAAGCCATATATATCCTGAACTCCTAAGTGGCATTCACAACATATGTGATATTTTGAAATTATTGAAATTCTTATTGGAAACTTCCACTACACCCCTATTATGCTTTATATCAGTGAAATGTGTTCATGATTCCAGATAGAAATATCTCGTATATCCCTTTTTTGTATCAGATATATTATTCAAAAATTGTCAATGACATGGCACTACACCACTATTAATAAAGCAAGAAGAGAAATCGTGCAGAATGTAATATGAATATCCAATTTATTATGAGTTTGACTCAAGAGTTCGAGTACCTTCAAAAGCTGGCATCAAAAGGGCAGACTTTAATTTCGAGTTCCAATAAGTCTTAACCAAGTACTCCCTACTTTTAGATTTATTGGCCAATAAAGAATTTAGTAAGAGGAACTCTGGAACTCTCATGATTATTAGATTTGCATAAATATGATTAATGAGAGAATAAAAGGCTGACTCAAGAGACTGTGGTGAATAAACGAATATGCTCTTTATGATAATAACATGGATGTGGTGCTGACAAGAAGCTCTTTGGTTTGAATAATTAAAAACGAGAAAACAGAATTCGAAAATGGTGGCAGCGGTGGGGTACAACTATCAATTATACCACAAGAGGAATCTTTTATTACTTTTACTGATATAATGAAAACGGTATGAGATATAAAGAATATATATATGAATCAGATCAAAACGGTATGAGATATAAAGGATATATATATGAATCAGATCAATTACTACCTATTTTTTGATATTGGCAATATCTTTATACACTGATAATATTCCTACACAGACTTTCTCACACCGA
>NC_051409.1:6092611-6092861 GCF_015228065.2 Penaeus monodon | reverse complement strand
TCCCCCCAAAACTGCACATGCACATAATTGTGTATCTTTGAGTACGTGTCTGTGCAATGTACTTACTTATTGATATCGGGATAGATCTCCTGAAGCACATGATATGTCTGCAGCGGCGCCCAACAGAATGCAAACAGTGCCACTACCATAAACAGCATCTTGATCACCTGAAGGAGAACAGATGAACAGGTAAAGAACAAAGAATGAGTAGGTGAGGTGTTCTAATCATAGCCAGTATTAAGAAATATCA
>NC_051409.1:6092202-6092522 GCF_015228065.2 Penaeus monodon | reverse complement strand
GGTAAAAATAATTAAAATAATAACGAAAAAAGGAAATTATTAAAGATTTGTTATATATGATTATATACGACAGAAAACATTATTCAACACAGAAAATGTGTGAAAAAGAAAAAAATAAGTTGATTTCTATTACTCACGAATCACGTTATCTCTCATAACAATAATAAAGATAAAATAGAAAAACACAGAGAGAATAAAGAAAGAAAAAGAAGGAAGAGAAATATATATTTTCCACTTCAAAAGACCTATTGTTGGAACCTTTGTACTGAATTCTGCGACATGTAAAGCAAAGTCTGTAGAAACATAGAGGATAACAACTA
>NC_051409.1:6091713-6092099 GCF_015228065.2 Penaeus monodon | reverse complement strand
AACTCGTATTTTACCTTAATTAAAAAAATGTGGAAAATAGATAAATAAATAAAGAGTGTAAAAAAAGGAGAAAAAGACTTTTTCATCAACGATTATCGGAAAAAGGACAGAAGGAAAATTGCATTAAAAGCAAAACGGAAAAAAAAAAAACACACACATGAGAAAAATATTAAAAGTCCCTAAGGGATTTCCCAGAGACACCATTGTATTCCGAGATCCTAGGCCACACAGGGGAATCAAAGAGTCCTTTTCAACATAGTGTTTGATATGAAAAGGCACCGTAATCTTTGCATCAGGTTAGGCAACTTGACCTTTTTGGCCGGCATTTCTGGACGGCCGGGAGGAAAATGGCAGAACTGTTATGCGAAAAGATATGTTTTGAATGA
>NC_051409.1:6091308-6091411 GCF_015228065.2 Penaeus monodon | reverse complement strand
GAAAATGGAAACAAAAGAAAAATCTGCTTGCCCTTCAAGAAATTTCTCCCCCCCCCCGTCTCACCTTCTCCAGCTCCCCATTCTTTAACTCTCCACCTCTTGT
>NC_051409.1:6090890-6091091 GCF_015228065.2 Penaeus monodon | reverse complement strand
CCTTCCACTCACCCTCTTCTTATTCTTCAGAACGTGGGCGTCCCTGGCATCCTCAGCGTTTCCGGGGGTCTGCGCTCCCCACAGCTCCCAGCCCATCCTGATGTAGGCGAAGGAGATGATGCCGAGGGGGACGAAGAACTGCAGACCGACCATCACGTGCGAGTAAGCCCACATCACCACCGTGTCGATGTTTACCTGTGG
>NC_051409.1:6090711-6090862 GCF_015228065.2 Penaeus monodon | reverse complement strand
TTATGTAGGGTTATGTGTGGTTATGTGTGGGGGGGATGGGGGAGAGGAGTTATGTAGGGTTATGTAGGGTTATGTGTGGGGGGGATGGGGGGAGATGGGGGATATGGGGGGAGAGGGGAGGGGGGGGAGATGGGGTTGTGAATGTCTGGGG
>NC_051409.1:6090535-6090693 GCF_015228065.2 Penaeus monodon | reverse complement strand
AGGGGAGGAGTTATGTAGGGTTATGTGTGGGTGCCTGGGGGGATGAAGGGAGAGTGTAGGGTGTGTGGGGGGATGGGGGGAGATGGGGGGATTTTGGGGGGGAGGGGGAGGATGGGGAGAGGGGGTGAATGTGGAGGAGGGGGAGATGGGGAGGAGTT
>NC_051409.1:6088405-6089371 GCF_015228065.2 Penaeus monodon | reverse complement strand
TAATTACCCTCCAATTATACTCACCGGGGCGCAATAAGGCTTAGATTTGCCTGTCACTGTGTCCACCACGTATATAACCCTGAGGGCGATGGCGTTGGGGATCGCCAGGGTTGTGCTGAAGAGCCAGATGGAGGCGATCACCACCTGTTGGAGAAGGGGGAAGGGTGAGGGGGAGAAGAGGGAAGGGTGAGGGGGAGAAGGGGGAAGGGTGAGGGGGAGAGAGGGGAAGGGTGAGGGGGATAAAGGGGGAAGGGTGAGGGGGAGAAGGGAAGGGTGAGGGGGAGAAGGGAAGGGTGAGGGGGAGAAGGGAAGGGTGAGGGAGAGAAGGGGGAAGGGTGAGGGGGAGAAGGGGGAAGGGTGAGGGGGAGAAAGGGGAAGGGTGAGGGGGAGAAGGGGGGGAGGGAGGGGGAGAAGGGGGGGAGAAGGGGAGAGAGGGAGGGAAGGAGGTGAGGAGAGAGGGAGGGAAGGAGGAGAGAGGGAAGGGGAGAGGGAGGTGTAGGGAAGGAGGTAGGGAGAGAGGGGGTAGGGAGTGAGGGGAAGGAGGGGAGGGATAGGGAGAAGGGGAGGGAGAGGGAAGGAGGGGAGAGGGAGAGGGAGGAAGTAAGACGGAACAGGGAAAGAGGGGAGGGGAAAAAAAAGAGGGTTGAGAGGAGGAGGAGGTCCGTTTTCAGGGTGAAGATGCGTGCGTTTTCAGGGTGAAGATGCGTGCAGGGAGGGGAAGGGGGATAATAAGGGAGAAAGGGAGAGAGGGAGAAAGGAAGAAAGGGTGAAGGACCAAAGGTGGTATTTAAGGGAAGGACAGATCGGAAATTAAATGCATAAGTATCGGTTTTTTATTTTCATATTATAAACTTTTGATATATATATATTTTTTTTTCAAATAAAGTGAGGCTGTGAATATACTGTGAATATATTAAGCATTTATAACCATAACATGAATAGTCAAGGTCATACAGATAATGTAGG
>NC_051409.1:6087869-6088192 GCF_015228065.2 Penaeus monodon | reverse complement strand
CTGCTTTCTGGTAACTCCACAAACACCATCATTTCGTTTGGTTTTGTGTTTTTCTCGTCCACTTTATTATTTTCTCTTGATTATCTCTTCATCTTTTTTCGGCCTTCCTCTTTCTTCTTTTCCTCGCCGCTGGGTTTTCCATTCAGTAATTTTCTTTGTTCGTTTAATGACTGTTTTTTTTTTCTGGAAACATAACCTCCGTCATTGTCTCTGCCGTTTTGTTTTTGTTTTGTTTTGTTTTCTCCGAGATATAAATAAACTGTCTTTCGTATAAATAAACTGTCTTCCTTTCTTTCCTCAGTTACAGAGTTTGTTTTTTTTTT
>NC_051409.1:6087404-6087658 GCF_015228065.2 Penaeus monodon | reverse complement strand
TGTTATTATCATTTCTTTTTTGGGGGGGAATAACTGAGTCTCACCTCCATACGTCATAATAAGTGAAAAATATCTATTCATAATCATTCCCTTGAGACAAATTATTATAAAAAATCGTCTTTAAGGAAAGCGCTTTATTGTCCTTTGTCCTTTATTTGTTATCCATCTTGCAATTACTCTCTATTTTGCATTTTCTGGTGATTGTAGGTATCCAGAGTACATATTTTTCTTGTAAAGTCATTTCTTCTGTATAT
>NC_051409.1:6087155-6087336 GCF_015228065.2 Penaeus monodon | reverse complement strand
CATCTAAATCTCCTTTAATTAATCTGTCTGTTAAGTAAATCTTCCTTCGTGAGTTACTGAATCAAATACCTTTTCATTATTATACATTGCACATATACACGAAAGTTTTCCATATTAATCACTCTTATATATAACTAAACTAGAGATAACAGGCATGGTTGCTTTACGATAAGATCTCGTA
>NC_051409.1:6086801-6087124 GCF_015228065.2 Penaeus monodon | reverse complement strand
CACGACTATGATAAAAATGTTTCCATATCTCTCAGTTGCATTAATCTGTGTCTAAGTGATGTTATGTTTACGCCATTTGGTTTACGATTTTTTCTACGTAGCAAGAATGGTATTTCACTGTCTATTGTTCGCAGCTTAATGTATTTCCCCAGATTTAATGACAATATTCAAATTTTATGGTAATACTCAAAGTCTGTTGTTAATCATATTTAATACAAATACCGAGATTTTATGCCAAATCCCAAATTTAATAGTAAAGTCTAGATTTAATGCCAATATCCATTATCGATGCAAATACCGACATTTTGTTAAATACAGTAGTA
>NC_051409.1:6086563-6086628 GCF_015228065.2 Penaeus monodon | reverse complement strand
CACAGATTTTATGTCAACAACTTTATATTATTTCCAACATACAGCTTAAAAATTTCACTATACTA
>NC_051409.1:6086266-6086401 GCF_015228065.2 Penaeus monodon | reverse complement strand
CGACGTTGTTATCGATTTGCTGTTTATCCGTTTGTCTGTTTGTCTGCGAATTTGAAAACCTATCTTTTACTTATTTTGTATTGTATTCTCTGATGGATTTTTAACTTTCGTCCTTGTATTTCGTGGCTGGCAGCG
>NC_051409.1:6085487-6085633 GCF_015228065.2 Penaeus monodon | reverse complement strand
CATGACAGACGACTAGCTCTTACAAACTTTAGGACAGTGTTGAATCTTTTTTTTTCCAGGCTATCAAGTGCTTTCCTGCCCTCGGAACAAGCGTCTTGAGACCACATCTTCTTCTAACTTCGCGACTGAGACTCAAGAACTTCAGT
>NC_051409.1:6084870-6085064 GCF_015228065.2 Penaeus monodon | reverse complement strand
CGCCACTTACCTTACTCCTAAACTTCGACGGTCTGGCGCTGAGGGGATGGACAATGGCCCTATAGCGGTCGACTGCGATGGCCGTAAGGGTGAAAATCGACACGTTTACGCTGACCGTTTGGAAGAAAGGGCAGAAGGCACACATGAAGTGGGGGAGATTCCATCGCTGGAGTAACGCCGCTTGGAACTGTGTG
>NC_051409.1:6084732-6084829 GCF_015228065.2 Penaeus monodon | reverse complement strand
AAGAAAAAAAAAATTGGAGAGATATTTTAGTGAGAGATTTGCGTGGAGATGAGATTTTTTAATTGTCTGTTTGCTTTTATTTATCTATTTATCTGTT
>NC_051409.1:6083906-6084103 GCF_015228065.2 Penaeus monodon | reverse complement strand
TGAAACAAAACAAAACACGAAAAGATGAACACAGAAAAAAGGAAAAAGCATAGAAAAAAGAGGAGATGAAAAATGGGGTAATAAAAATATGAAAAGGATAAGAGAGGAAAATAAAACGGGAGGAATCGAATACAAAAGACGCGATTCCTATAAAAGTGAATGGATAAAGAATAAAAATAAGAACGAAAACGGCGAAC
>NC_051409.1:6083317-6083567 GCF_015228065.2 Penaeus monodon | reverse complement strand
CTTTGAAGGTATGCTGGCAAGTTATACAACAAGAGTAAAGAATTTATTGCGCAAATATCCATATATGAATGAATTATATTGACAGATGTATATAGAGGGATGAATAAATGATAAGAGAGATACACCGATAAAACTGATAGAAAGAAAAAATGAATATATTTCGATAGGGAGAAACGCCATCGCATCGAGGAACAGAGGTAAGGAAAGAAACGGGGATGGAGAGAGTGGGAAGAAGAAAACAGAAAATAGT
>NC_051409.1:6082835-6083220 GCF_015228065.2 Penaeus monodon | reverse complement strand
AAACAGAGAGTACTAGAGAAAGAAAAATAAAACAATATATGTGACGGAGAGAAAATAAGAAAGAGAGAAAGTGAGAGAGAGATATAGAAAGAGAAAGAAAGAGACAAAGAGACAACAAGTCAGAAAGAAAGAGATTTAAGCCACAGAGAGACAGACAGACCGAACGAAAAGCCAGACCGAACGAAAAGCCAGAGAATCTATTTAGAGAGTAAAGGTAGTACTAACATGGACATAACACCACAATAGCTATGATCCTCCCATAATTTTCCCTTGCGAGAGAGCCATAGGAGGCGAAACTAATCTACCATTACGGCGATCTACCCAAACGGAGGGCGGTCGGAGGAGAAATTGGAAAATATAGTAGATCATGTCATTTTTTATCACG
>NC_051409.1:6081841-6082013 GCF_015228065.2 Penaeus monodon | reverse complement strand
AAGGAAAATTATTCAGTTATACTCAGTTATAAGCATAAATAAATACCAAAAGTTTTTTCCAAACATTCAATTCCAAAAAAAAAGTTGAAATTGTTTATACTTTCGCTTTATTACTAAAACTTTTGCTGATTATGAGAAATCGGACCGAAGTTTAATTTTGTGTCGTTCACTA
>NC_051409.1:6081317-6081386 GCF_015228065.2 Penaeus monodon | reverse complement strand
CCATTTCGTTCTTTTATTACGCCACACGTGTTCGGAACATCACGTAAATATTCGGTTTCCATTGCGACA
>NC_051409.1:6080694-6081132 GCF_015228065.2 Penaeus monodon | reverse complement strand
ACTAGTGCTTGTATCCTTCTGTACACGTATGTTTACGAGAATGCACTCGCGTTCGTATCACACAAATTTAAAAATACCAAAACGAATCAAACACGAGAGGCTTTTACCCCACAATAATAATGCCAAAGAAGCAGACATATATGCGCTTAAATCTAGCAGGAAATCGCTATCCTTGTTTGTGCTAATGGCGACCATAGCTAATGAACAGATAAATAACGTTACGAATCATCATTTATCACCAAACTGGTTGTTAGGTGCAACATTAATTGCGAAAAAAATGATAAGGGAATGGACACTGGAAAATGGTATTGGAAAATATGAAGTACATTTTGCATATGGGAAAATTATGCTGCAATATTCTGATTGTTCCGGATGGCAACATTGAAATAGCTGTTAATTGCTATACTTTCCTTTCATATAATGAAGCATTTTATTTGA
>NC_051409.1:6080343-6080555 GCF_015228065.2 Penaeus monodon | reverse complement strand
GAAACAAAAACTTTTTAAAAATAACCGAAAATTTTGTCAAACTGAACAAAAATTAATATTCAAAATCCTCTTTACATAATGGAAATCTTACGTAATACAGATGAAACCCAAATTCAATAAACAAATAAGAGAGAGAAAAAAGGGATAGAACAACGCCATTGGTTAGCGAAACAAGCAAGATTTTTTTTTTCACAGGGATTCCTACCCCCCCC
>NC_051409.1:6080239-6080321 GCF_015228065.2 Penaeus monodon | reverse complement strand
GTCAGCGGCATAAAGCCAATTCAAAATTGTTTCATCGCGGTAGAAATTACATGCAATAAAAGCCGTTTGTGAGTGCAGGGAA
>NC_051409.1:6079645-6079991 GCF_015228065.2 Penaeus monodon | reverse complement strand
AATGAAAGAAATTGAAATAGAGATAATAAATAATGGAACTCTCTACAAACAACTTTTTTCACACTTTGAGAAAACGTTAATTAGAATGGGAACTTTCACGCAGATTTTGACTCCAGAGGACACTTTTTTTCCTCTGTTGTGGTTAAAAAGGCCATTTTTTTCACTCTTCCTGATTTAGAACGTATGCATAGAGATAGAGACGAAAAGGATTACTGGAAAAGTGAATCAGTTTAAAGAAATTTGTTTTTTCGCACCAAATGCATAAGATGATTAATTGTTCGTTCTCAAAATATTTCTGAAATGACATCTCTCAGTTGAAGTGATTTAGTAAGAAAAGCTGACATGT
>NC_051409.1:6079131-6079596 GCF_015228065.2 Penaeus monodon | reverse complement strand
CGATTTTCTCTTAGCTGAGTCTAGACATCCGGCACATTTTCTTACAGTTTAATGCGTCTTTGGTTTATTATTTTTCTCATCTGAAGCTTATCCGCTTTTTCTCCAAGGGAAATAAACGTGACCTTTGGAGCGTTCTGGAGGGGAAATAGTATTATAAAAACAATAGAAAAGACAAGAGAGAAAATATCACAAAAACAGATAAAAATACATAAATTTGTGTCCCTCTATAACTAGGTATTCCTCGCAGAGTTAAAGCATCCGGCACATTTACGCACACTTTAATGAGCCTTGGGGTGTGTTTTTTTCCTTATTTGTAGGATATACGCAAATTCTCAGAGACACAGATGTGATCTTTAAAGCACTGAGAAGCTAAACTTTTAAACAACATTTTAAGGACGACATAGTTTGCTCGACTTTGTTTCCACTTTAAGAGTTCGAGTGTGTGTAGATATCAAATGTGTTTTT
>NC_051409.1:6078934-6079081 GCF_015228065.2 Penaeus monodon | reverse complement strand
TTGTAAATATATATATATATTTTCTCTTTTTTTTTTGGAAAGTGCAGGAGAGAAAAATGAAAGTATGAAATCTATAGATAAAGAGAGACCACAATATTTGAGAGACCACAATATTTCTCTCTCTCTCTAGTTCTCATTCACACAGAG
>NC_051409.1:6078595-6078788 GCF_015228065.2 Penaeus monodon | reverse complement strand
ATTTTTCCCAAACAATATGACTGGGAAACACAACACGGAAATAAATCATCAACAATAATTACATAACTTTTATTTATCAAAATTATAGAAGTTTCAGAACAGACAATCGAAATTTCCTACGTGTTACCCCAGCAACAGCCGTAAGGTCGTTTCGAGAATTGTTTCCTACAGGACTTTCGACCTAAATGTCATG
>NC_051409.1:6077978-6078460 GCF_015228065.2 Penaeus monodon | reverse complement strand
CATTACCACACACAAACGAGAGAATTCTTATCCTTTTTGATCTTCTGGCTCTTTATCTTCCTTCTTCTGCTTCCTGTTCGTCAAAACACTTATTTCTCGTTTCTTTAAACCCTTTCCTTTGTTTTAAGAACGTTTACGAAAAACGCTTATCCGCAAATCCGGTATTCAGAAAAAGCCAAACCGAAAATCCGGAAAGACCAACGTGTATACTTACCCACAAATCCGGTATTAAGTAAGCCAACCGAAAATCCGGGAAGTCCAATGCATATACTCACAAATTCGGTATTAAAAAAGCCGAACCGAAAATCCGGGAAGTCCTCCGCAGATCCGGTATCCGGAAAGGCAAACCAAAAATCCGGGAAGTTGTCTACAAACGCCGAACTATAAATCACCTAAAACTAACCCGAAAATCCGGGACCTCCTGTCTAAATCACATAAAAATCCAAAATTCATAAAACCGATCAACTCAATAGGCCATCTTA
>NC_051409.1:6077639-6077773 GCF_015228065.2 Penaeus monodon | reverse complement strand
CATTAATCCGGGAATGAATAAACTGAAAAAAGAAACTTTTCGGCCACAACTACACATCAAAAATCCGGAGAACCAAAAAATAACTAACTAAATAGATAAATCGGATAAAGTGCAACGGATGATTTGATATAGAA
>NC_051409.1:6077073-6077389 GCF_015228065.2 Penaeus monodon | reverse complement strand
ACCAGTTTGAGTTCATTTTACGCGTTTTCTTGATCTTAAAAAGCCCCCTTTCCCTCCCCCCCCCAAAAAAAAAAGTGAAAATGATGAAAAAAATATTAAAATTTCCTCTTCGAAGTACCCAAAAGATTTTGCCAAAAAAGATTCATCCTTTTTTTATTTGAGGGGGGGGGGGATTTTGAACTCCTCTGTTCTGTTTATCAATATTCTCTTCTGTCTATCTCTTTCTCTTCCTCTTTCTTTCCTCTCGTGTTTATTTCCTTTTTTTCGCTAGACATGTGTCAATTCTCTATGTATTTATCTTTCTATCGGGATGAAG
>NC_051409.1:6076036-6076178 GCF_015228065.2 Penaeus monodon | reverse complement strand
GATGAAAGGGATTCATCCACGTCGGGAATCTGAACATAAAATGTCGATTGTGTCATGACGGGGTTTGTACCACAGAACACGTCGGAGAATTTGCCTTCATGCGAGGAGAAAAGGGGAGAGGAAGGGGGGGAGAAGAGAGAGG
>NC_051409.1:6075795-6075881 GCF_015228065.2 Penaeus monodon | reverse complement strand
AAACCTTTCTTCCGAAAGGAAAGTCTGAGATTAGTGACTAAGCCTCACGAGAATTTGCTTATGCTGTAGATTAAGAGATGCTTGGC
>NC_051409.1:6075060-6075266 GCF_015228065.2 Penaeus monodon | reverse complement strand
GCAGTAAAGATAACAAACACGAGAAGTTTTGACTTTACACATTCGAAAAATTTATTAAGTCCACGCGACATGAGTCAGGAAAGGGCGAAAGTTAAGGGGAAACTTGCAGATAAATGAACCTCAAGTTATTTGAACTTACAACATTGGTAAAAAGAAGGAGTGAAGTGAGGGAATGTTGGGGAAAGGGAGAGGGAAAAAAGGAGGGA
>NC_051409.1:6074186-6074442 GCF_015228065.2 Penaeus monodon | reverse complement strand
TCAGAAGTCACGTGACATGCATATATCCCTGGATCTACCACTCTGAAAATGCATCCATATTTCATTCAACTTGACGCCTTTACCTGAATATTCTATGCTTTTGGATATTTATCTTTGTGAGGAGAATATACATCCATTTTGAATCAACATGTCACGTGATGAAATATGCTGAGTGAGGGATTTGTGTGTGTATGAGGTACGCACGCAAGAATGTGATCTGACATACACACATAGTCACATGTTAGCAGGCTGATGT
>NC_051409.1:6073085-6073238 GCF_015228065.2 Penaeus monodon | reverse complement strand
TCTTGAGAAATTCGCCTTTCGCACCAAATATATAAAATGATTGATCACGTGTGCGCTTCTCAAGATATTTCTGAAATGACATTGGACATATTTCTTCTCTCAGCTCAGGTGATTTAGTACCAACAGTTGACATTTATCGTTTATTTCCTTCGC
>NC_051409.1:6072531-6072654 GCF_015228065.2 Penaeus monodon | reverse complement strand
TCGCAGAGTCAAGACATCCGGCACATTTTCGTACACTTAATGATCCCTGGGAGGATGTTATTTTTCCTTATTTGTAAGATATCCGCGACTTCCCAAAGACATAGACGTGACCTTTGAAGCGCC
>NC_051409.1:6072250-6072489 GCF_015228065.2 Penaeus monodon | reverse complement strand
ATATTTGAAAAAATCCAAAAATAAATAAATAAACAACAACTCAACCTACGAGAAGCGCATCCGCCTGAGGCAACATTATGAGGACGGCACAGTTTGCTCGAGTTTTCTTCCACTTTAAGAGGACGAGTGAGTGCAGCTCTCAGAGTCGAATTTTTTCTCCTTTTTTTTTTAGCTTTTCTGGCCGTGATAAAGATGGAGGAGACGCAGGAGGGAAAAGTGGAAGTAACAAATGCATAAAA
>NC_051409.1:6071828-6071963 GCF_015228065.2 Penaeus monodon | reverse complement strand
ATCTGTACGAATTGCAACACACCTTTTACATCGCTGTTTGGCTATTAGTTCGCTTATTCACATTTCCTATGAATTTGCATGTTGGGCAATTCACAGGTGTTTCTCCAGTTTTACTTCTCTCCTCTTCTCTCTACC
>NC_051409.1:6071418-6071610 GCF_015228065.2 Penaeus monodon | reverse complement strand
AAGAGAAAAAAATTTAACCCCGCGCCTTCTAACTTCAGCGCGCGCGTGGCAGCGGCTGAAGAAACATTTACTTGCATATTTTTATTACACTTAATTGGATGCAGTTTCTGATCAGATTTGCGTTAGATGGCAAGAGGGTTTGCGAATTTTAGTTTTTTTATTTGTATATTTGTTTAATCTATCTTTTTTCTT
>NC_051409.1:6070487-6070689 GCF_015228065.2 Penaeus monodon | reverse complement strand
TTAAAAACAAACAAACCTGATTAAAACTCCTAATTCAAATAAATGCATAGATCGGTATAGATTATTATTTGGTTTTAATTAAAGACCTTATTTCCAATTCAACTTCAAGTCATGACACTCTCATCATTTTGCTGGGGGGTAACATGGCGGAAATTTTTGGGAAAATTGATGTACATATTAATTTTCTTCATAAACGAATCTG
>NC_051409.1:6070172-6070409 GCF_015228065.2 Penaeus monodon | reverse complement strand
CAAAGAATGATCTCTATCTTATGCCAAGTCAATTTACATATTTGCGCTTAATAATCGTTTGTTTGTTTTTATGCAAACGTTATTTATGGATATCTATGTACCTCTTTATTCCTATATAACTATGTACCGGTTTATCAGTCTATAAATATATAAGTGTAAAGAATGTTTTCCTATGCAAAAAGTATATTTTGATAAACTTTACAATTGTTCTTTTGTCAGGCAACTGCTCCGATTCTA
>NC_051409.1:6069439-6069794 GCF_015228065.2 Penaeus monodon | reverse complement strand
AATGATAAGAAAGGGAGAAAGACAAGGAAAGATATCAGATACTTCAACTGCATTTGCTCCCGGATTAACTTCTGCTCGACCCCGGGTTGACCTTTCGCTGGCTAAGGTCAAAACTCTGATCCCGGGCTTCAAAGTCTTTGATTTCTTTCGGAAAAAAAAGGAAAAAAATGAAGAAGTAGCGAAGAGGACGTGGGATGTGATTACTTTTTTTTTGTTTAGATTTTTTTTAACTCTTTCTTTTTGCAAATTGTTGAAGTTTTTTTTTCTTCTTTTAGGGTCGTATTTTTGTTGATTTCATTTATTTTGAAGGTATTAGTGGCGGTTTCAGTTAAGTTTATAGCTATCAAAAGTTTAG
>NC_051409.1:6068640-6068710 GCF_015228065.2 Penaeus monodon | reverse complement strand
CGTGTCTCGATATCCTCCATCTTTTGAAAAAAAAAAAGTAAGAAACTTGAACATCTCAATATAATCTCTG
>NC_051409.1:6068471-6068610 GCF_015228065.2 Penaeus monodon | reverse complement strand
CTATTGAAAATGGGATAGAACGGACATGTGTATGGAGGCGGTCTTTTCAAAATATTAATTGGAGGGTCTGTAAGGGTGTTTTTTTATATTTCATATGAGATTCACTCTTTCATTGACGGACTACGCTTCATTATTATAA
>NC_051409.1:6067839-6068022 GCF_015228065.2 Penaeus monodon | reverse complement strand
TCTCTTTCATGCACTTGTGTTTGTTGTTTTCGTGTCGCCTAACCCCCCCCACCCCTGTAGAAGGCTTTACTAATATCGATCAATTATTTGATAAATTGGCGTTGCGTAATCATGGCATGTTTGTCTATTTTGTTTACTGCAGACTGACAATGACACCGTCCTATTTTTGTTGCATATTGTCTT
>NC_051409.1:6067054-6067563 GCF_015228065.2 Penaeus monodon | reverse complement strand
CTTCATCATATGTAAAATTAATTTAGTTTTCAAAATACAATAATAATAGCTTCGGTGACCTTAATACCTTTGCATGTAAGCTCAGGAATTCCTACCATAGCACACTAATAGTTTTCGAAATACAATAGTAAAATGCTCTATAATAATAATCACTTCGATATTAGCTCGGAAATTACTATCATGTGTAGTAATAGTATTTACGATTTACTTATAATTTTCGAAATACAGTAATAAAATCCTCTTTCATGGTGATCACTCTGTGAGCTCAGGAATCCCTGAGAAAACAAATCATACGGAATAATAGTAATTTTGTTTTACTTTTAATTTCGAAATACATTAATGAAATCCTGCGTAATAGTAATAAGCTTGCGCGTGAGCTTAGGAATTCCTACAAAACACAGCTTCGCGCCGTGGAAATGAAAGGGCGAAGACGTTGTTCCTCACAGACGTAAAAACGTAAACAAACTGGAAGAGGCAACGTCTGCTAGCAAAATGAGATCCACAAGATG
>NC_051409.1:6066850-6067019 GCF_015228065.2 Penaeus monodon | reverse complement strand
CACTCACACACACAAATAATAAGATAAAAATGAGGATGATGTGTTTGTTATTTGATAAACGAAAAATCATAGGTTTCTTTTAAAGGGGAAAAGAAAGGGTGGAAAATATTTATACAGTGAATGTCTTTTTTGTATATGCAATATGTTTCTTCCCCATGTGTATCATTTT
>NC_051409.1:6066228-6066346 GCF_015228065.2 Penaeus monodon | reverse complement strand
TTGACTTATTTTATCAGCTTTCTTTTATATTGACGGAAATATATATTTCCAAATTTTGATAAAGAGAACTGGACAGCTAGGAGAGTGGTCTATATATTTTGTCATTATTGTTGTGATA
>NC_051409.1:6065157-6065466 GCF_015228065.2 Penaeus monodon | reverse complement strand
TGTAGCAACAAAAGCCACCATCGCCCTTTCACAGCACTCAAAGACTCGAAAAGCAACTACGATAAAGCTCAAAATCTTTTAGCAATCTTCCAAGAAGGTCGCTTTTGCCCCCAAGACGCAGCACGCGAGAGCAGGCAGCCTTCAGAATAGATGCAATAGATGTCAGTTCCGGTTACTGCTCAGGGGTAATTAATTCGGGGAAGGAGTAAAATATGGTGAGGTGTAAACAAGGAATGGAAGAAAGGAGGCAAATGTTTCTCGGGATTATTGAAGAGGGAGGGGAACCATGGCTAACATTTGGTAGTTCGA
>NC_051409.1:6064598-6064706 GCF_015228065.2 Penaeus monodon | reverse complement strand
TAGAATGATTGAATAAATAGCCAAATAATCAAATAAGCATATAAATATTTTTTTCCTTATAATTAGATCAAAAAACGGATAAACAGATGGTCATATGAATAAACCGAC
>NC_051409.1:6064411-6064500 GCF_015228065.2 Penaeus monodon | reverse complement strand
AGTAAGGTTAGTTGTAAAAGCAAAATTCCTTGGCTTGTTGCGCCATCCATCTTGGCAACCGGAAGTCATGCTTTCTCTTCTCGGAAAGG
>NC_051409.1:6063421-6063651 GCF_015228065.2 Penaeus monodon | reverse complement strand
GGAGAGAGAGAGAAAAAAAAAAAGAATAAAGAAAAAGAAAATACGATAAAGAAGAAACAAGAAACGCGAATAAATGAAGGAATAAACAAATCAGCAAAAATAAAAATAAACTACAAGAAAAATAGAATGATTGAATAAATAGCCAAATAATCAAATAAGCATATAAATATTTTTTTCCTTATAATTAGATCAAAAAACAGATAAACAGATGGTCATATGAATAAACCGAC
>NC_051409.1:6063285-6063364 GCF_015228065.2 Penaeus monodon | reverse complement strand
TTGGAGAATAACCCCCCCATCCCCCCCCCCCCAGTAAGGTTAGTTGTAAAAGCAAAATTCCTTGGCTTGTTGCGCCATC
>NC_051409.1:6062101-6062392 GCF_015228065.2 Penaeus monodon | reverse complement strand
AATCTCTACATTTTTATTAACATTTTTATATGTACATCGAGAGCATATTAAATCATCAACCTACACTTTTTCCTGCTGTGTGAGTGCTTAGGCAACACATACCGGATCAGAATGCAAATACATTATTTCCCAGCGTACTTACAGTTTCATAAATAACAATGGATCGCATGTTACATAAAAAAAATCACAAGTGGCTCTCCCTGTAAATATGTACTGGATGAGTTGGCTGAAAAAAAGGATTCTGTGTGGGTGTATGTGTACGTGGCGCCGTGGGGATGTATGTGCGTGTTG
>NC_051409.1:6061558-6061679 GCF_015228065.2 Penaeus monodon | reverse complement strand
GTTAAATGCATACGTAATATGAAACGAAACACGACTACGCAATCCGTATCTAACACCCAGAGTCAAACAACAGGGTCGGACGATCAACGCATCTCTATCTTTCTCTCTCACCCCCGCCTTC
>NC_051409.1:6061198-6061508 GCF_015228065.2 Penaeus monodon | reverse complement strand
TCAAAAGGCTTGAACAAGCTAGTCTAGTGTTCACTTGTTTGTTGAACAGCGCTGCCGAAAGAGGAGAAAGAGAAAAAAAAGAAAATACGTGATCTAACCGGCTATCGGGACGCGCCAAAATGGAACCCTGATTTAGACACAAAAAGACATTACCTTTTCTTGTAGTTTTTTTTCTTGTCGAAAGATCAAAAGGTCGTCAAAGAGATGTATTTTCTTTTTTTTTCTCCTTTTTTCTTGCTTTTGAGTTGATGGCTCTAGTAGCTGAGTTTTTTTTCTCTCTCTTTGTTTCGAAGCTTCTTCCAAAGATCTG
>NC_051409.1:6059645-6059943 GCF_015228065.2 Penaeus monodon | reverse complement strand
CTAACACCACCAACAATAACCAAATAATGATAATAAAAAAAGACCCAAATATTAGCAAAATATTAGCAAAAATGCAAAGAACAAGAATAGCAGTTAAGAAAAAAATTGTTAGCTAGAAATTCCTCTTGATTCTAATGCAACAGTTTCCTAGCACGAGCTATGATGATGTTGAAAACCCGCTTTGCAACGCTCACACACACGGGATAAAAATCACCGGGAATGAAAGATTTCGACTAAAAAAATGATTTTAAAAATGTGCTGGAAAAAGGTATTGAAAATAAGATTGTTTAAAACGGGG
>NC_051409.1:6058805-6058980 GCF_015228065.2 Penaeus monodon | reverse complement strand
TCGTCCTTGTTGATGCAAGCCTTGCCTGATCCCTCTGGAAAAGGAAGACAGTCTAGTGCAGGTTTCCAATTTCTTAAGGAAACTGACCGGAAAATCGGAACCGCAAAAACAGGGTTAATACGCCCCGGAGAAGGACTGTGGGCGAGGAGAGAGGAAAGGAGCGGAAGAGGGAGGA
>NC_051409.1:6056880-6057834 GCF_015228065.2 Penaeus monodon | reverse complement strand
TCTATCGCCTTTTTGTTGATGTACTCTACAAAATGGAATCTTATTATTTTCTTTGGTATTTCCCTCTCCACTAGATCATCCTTTATATGGATAGGGGAAAATAAGTACCCTTGACAACACATTGTATTTGCATAACGTTCGGAACCTTATAGTGACATAACAGGCATCCTAATGATACTATGACAGTGGCAGAGAATATTACGTATGTTTTAGCAAGGGACTGGAATTGTTTCTTGGAACCTGTACGTTAATGTCAGGATAGGTTGCAAAGGGTGTAGGTTGCAGTTAACTTGTAATAGGTTTCGTGTTTTAAATTTGCGAAGATGAAATACTAGAGTTGTTGAGAAATTGGATGAGGAGAGCAGTCTGGATTTTCAAAGCACAATGAAAAAAGGATCGAGGATTTTCAAGGCTAAATCAACAAAGATATTTCAGATATTGTTAAGACAGAGTGAGGATTCGGTTAAAATAACAAGGATTTTTAAAGTATTGTTAAAACAGAGTGAGGGTTCTGTTAAAACAGTGAGGATCTAAGATTTTGTTAACACTTTGCGAATTATTAAACAAAGCCTTACTATAACAACAGAATTTTTAAAGATTTGTAAAACATTTTGAAGATTCTGCTAAAAGACGGAATTTGTTGAAACAGAGTTAAAACTTTTCGAAACTTTGTCAAACAAAAAAAAACTTTGTTAAAACCATATTGGGATATATCCAAACATATTCCAAACATATTCCACATATTTCCAAACAATGAAAACAAGAAGATTTTCAAAGCATTGTTAGAACAGATATTCTTGATTAAAAGTATTACAAATGAACTAGACAGTATCATTAGACCGAAATAATTCTATTAATAACAACTGCAATCTTCATCACATCATCACAGTAATATATGCAATTAATGGATACGTCAGAGTAACAGCAATAATGATCTTGCAATTGAAAAACTAG
>NC_051409.1:6056063-6056164 GCF_015228065.2 Penaeus monodon | reverse complement strand
CCAGTAAACGACCATACGAAAGGGTTAAGAATTTATCTCCGATTGCCTGATCTCCAATTTCAAGCCTGAATTTAATCCCAAATTCGTTCAGCTTAAGTGTG
>NC_051409.1:6055694-6055782 GCF_015228065.2 Penaeus monodon | reverse complement strand
GGGAAGTGCGGGTATAAACAGTAAATTTATTTCCCACGTCGGACTTCGATCTGTATAAAGCTTTACTTATATTTCTCGCAAACACTGA
>NC_051409.1:6053704-6053796 GCF_015228065.2 Penaeus monodon | reverse complement strand
AAGATTCTGGGGAGATAAGAAGGGGTGGGGTGGGGGGGGGATGCGGGAGAAGAGATAAGGGGGGGGGGAAGAGGGAAATAAAGGGAGTGAGT
>NC_051409.1:6052907-6053359 GCF_015228065.2 Penaeus monodon | reverse complement strand
AAACCCCACGTACTGGCACGGACTTTCAGCACGATTTCAATATATAAAAAAAAAGTTGAAAGATTTATTATATATGCATTTCACACGAGAGTAAAACCCTATGTACTGGTATGAATGTTGAACACCATTTCCAATATGCGATTTATACTTGCAATATCCTGGCTAGTCTATGTTGCATAAAAGGCGTATATTTTCGAAAATTACCAGAATCAACAATGGCTTATATTTAGAGTGCACTGGTTGATTCACGTGGGTTATTCTGACTTTGCAAGCACATATCGAGTGGGTTTGGCTTGGTGGATATTTGTACAAAGGAGGCCTTTGGGTTTAATGGCAAAAGTATGCAAAGTGTGTGATGTAAGATGCATGCAGGGCTGAGCGATAGTTTCGTGGGATGGAATCGCAAGCACGGACAAGCAAGGACGTGCTTGTGTGGGTAGGGTTTCATAAGG
>NC_051409.1:6052381-6052513 GCF_015228065.2 Penaeus monodon | reverse complement strand
ACAAACGAAATGAAACTGAAAACACACCGAAAAGACGACACTTCAAAAGAACGCAATACCCTGACTCACAGACCAAAGCTGAAGAAGCAATCTTCCGTTATATAAGGCGTCTGAGCGCTTGTTCTTTCTGCC
>NC_051409.1:6051876-6051988 GCF_015228065.2 Penaeus monodon | reverse complement strand
TGTACACCATCACGAAAATGTCCTGTAGTGCACATGCGTGTGCGTGTGTACATGCATCTAAAAGATCTTTCTTTACAAACGTTTCACAGATTCGAGGAAATGGAATATCTCG
>NC_051409.1:6051200-6051298 GCF_015228065.2 Penaeus monodon | reverse complement strand
CCCCAAACCCCCCCCCAAACAAAAACCCCCAAAAACAAAAACAAAAAACCAAACAACAAACACCCCCCAACCCCCCCCCCCCCCCCCCCAAACACCAC
>NC_051409.1:6050567-6050805 GCF_015228065.2 Penaeus monodon | reverse complement strand
GAGTGTTGAAACGTTTACTGCGCATCTCGATTGGCTTTTGTTTGTTTGTTCTTTATTTGTTTTTGTCTTACCTGGTTGTTTATTGTTCTTCTCTTGTGTTTGTTTGTCTGTTTTTGTCTCGTTGTTGACACTGTTCTTTGTTATATTTGTTTGTATTTGTTTTATCGTTGTTGTTGTTTTATTATCGAGATTAATTTTCTTAAATCTTGTTATTATTATCGATATTGACTTTTCAAAA
>NC_051409.1:6049233-6049466 GCF_015228065.2 Penaeus monodon | reverse complement strand
ATCAAAACGCTAGTTTATTTATATAAAAAAGTTCACGAAACCAGCCACAGACGGAGCCAGCGAGGCACTCACAGACAGACAGCGAGCATCCCAGTGTGACAGGGCGCGCTGGCACTCAATCTACGCCGCCGTGGCACTGCGGGCGGGCAGCGGTGGCACTCTCTGTTATGGCGGGCGGAGGCAGCGATGGATGGAACGTTAAGCGAATATCTCGGCAGGAAATGGGATGAACT
>NC_051409.1:6048159-6048321 GCF_015228065.2 Penaeus monodon | reverse complement strand
CCGCCGGCTTGTTAAAACGAAAATCGGGATTCGGCTGAGTCTTCTTCCTTTAAAGCTTCAAGAAACTTTTCAAACGTCTCAGAAGATTCTTTAACTCCAAAAAGAAAAACAAACCTTCATTCACACTTGTTTGTCAGTCATGTGGTTAGGTAAACTCTGTGG
>NC_051409.1:6047577-6047761 GCF_015228065.2 Penaeus monodon | reverse complement strand
TCGACGATGATCCTAAAGATAAAACAGATTTATTCCTGGAAACTCCTAGAGATTTCAATGGCTTGTATCGAGTCTAAGGCCTGCTCACAAATCGCACTTCACTAAATGATTTTGAACATTTTCCACTGGTCTTTGATCTGGAGGGAATTTATCTGATATGAACTGGATTCGTGAAAGATTGGGT
>NC_051409.1:6046995-6047267 GCF_015228065.2 Penaeus monodon | reverse complement strand
AACAGAGCATATCGATGCATAAATTAATATTTATTTTTTTAGAGGACGACTGAGATAAAACGAACAATTATTCATCTGCAAAATATATGCATATTTTTCCTCTTTTTCTTCTTTCCCTTTATGTTGTCTTTAAACCACGATCAAAGGAGCAAAACAATAACCTCCCCCCCACCCCCCCCAAAAAAAAGGGGGGAAAAACTCGAGTTTGAAAGTGAATATGCAAATTTTCAATAAATATTCGTAGATACCAAATGCATCGGAAGGGAACCGTT
>NC_051409.1:6045642-6046195 GCF_015228065.2 Penaeus monodon | reverse complement strand
AAACTCGGCAGAAAAAATGATAAAAGGCTATAAATGAATATGCAATATAAGATTACTTGATTATTTAATTCCCTTTTACTCTAAATATTAATATCGCTACTCGAACGGTTAAAAGGGTATTAATACATTTATTTGCGCTGTCTGTTTAACATATATATTATCTTAATTGTATTTAAATTCCAGTGATCAAGATTCTCGTATTTTCTAATATTTTCTAATATTTTGTTTTTAACTTTTATTTAATTTTCTATATTTAAATTCTTTTGTTTTTGTGTATTATCATTTTTTATTTTATCTTATTTTATTTTTTGCTTTTATCTATAATATTTTTTTATATTCTCTTTATATCAATATTTTTATATTCATCTTTTTCCTATATTAATTTTTTTTTTTTTTTTTTAGGATATATTTTTATATATTCACTTTATCATCTTCACTTTCATTTTATTTATTTATTGATCTATTTATTCTTTAATTCACTATTCACTTTTATTCATCATTTTTTCACGTCTGTCATTCAACATTTCGTGTAGAATTTTTACATGCTGTGCGT
>NC_051409.1:6045521-6045588 GCF_015228065.2 Penaeus monodon | reverse complement strand
TTGAAAAAAAAATATTTGATAGACAGTTCAATTCAGGACTACAGAGTCGATTACACTTATACTGTTA
>NC_051409.1:6044114-6044429 GCF_015228065.2 Penaeus monodon | reverse complement strand
AATCCCCCTCCAACCAAGCACCCAGGACAGCTCTCTCCACCCAATCTTCAAGGCGCAACCACAATCTACATGATGGAGGGGGACCTATGTATCCTGTGGCTTCATATGGCGTAACAACCCAGCTGGGGTCACAACATCAACCCATCTGCGGGAACTTGGAGGAGAGTTGAGTGTTGAGTGAAGAGGTGTGTTGTCTGAGTGTGTGAAGGGATGGGGAGGATGGTGTGTGTGTGTGTGTGGAGGGGTGGGGAGGATAGGGTGTGTGTGTGTGTGGAGGGGTGGGGAGGATGGGGTGTGTGTGTGTGTGGAGGGGTG
>NC_051409.1:6043257-6043380 GCF_015228065.2 Penaeus monodon | reverse complement strand
AAAATACAGCAGATATATTTCGTTTTTTCTCGTTTTTTTTCTTATATCTATTTTCGAGAACGAAGATCTATCATGGGATAAAAGAGACGAAGGTACAGATGCAGTCTTTTGATTCATGTTCCA
>NC_051409.1:6042946-6043233 GCF_015228065.2 Penaeus monodon | reverse complement strand
AGGAGGAGGAGGGAGGGTGGGGGATGGGCAGAGGGATGGGGATGGGCAGAGGGCGGGGGAGGGGGTGTGGGAGAGAGAGGAAGGGTAGGAACGAAAAGAGGGGAAGGAGGGAGGGAGGAGGAGAGGTAGGGAGGAGAATGAGAGGAGGGAGGGAGTAGGGGGAAGACGGGCAGGGGGAAGGGGGGAGAAGGGGGTAAAGGGAGGGGATGCGCGAGGAGGAGAAGGAGGGTAACTGATGGAAAACACTCTTTGTACTGTGAACAAAAAGCAAATGTGGTACAACAGAG
>NC_051409.1:6042428-6042519 GCF_015228065.2 Penaeus monodon | reverse complement strand
GATGGAAAATACTTCTCCTGTGATTGATGAACCTTAGATAAAAAAAGAAACACAGATGTACTTTTCACTTCTTTGTGCTCTCCAATCTCAT
>NC_051409.1:6041226-6041587 GCF_015228065.2 Penaeus monodon | reverse complement strand
GAAAGACTGAAAATGTCCATCAGATCTAGCTTATATTACATATATGATAAGTACATATGATAAAAAAGCTCTTTATTAAATTAAATTACTTATAAAGGGATGCCCGTAATGCACTTACATTTTCAAATTAACTTTTATTTACTTCACAACAAACAAAATACTTGTTCAGAAATTTTATAACGATTTATTAACATTAATATTTTCTCTCTGTCACTGGACATTACAAAAAATGTTTAAGAATATGTGTCTTGGTTTTACTAAACATTTCTGACATTACGATGAACATAGTATTTATAATTATGTTATTTTCAACAAAACCAACGTCATTCATCTTGATTCTGCTTGCCATGTTATTAGTCTT
>NC_051409.1:6039701-6039837 GCF_015228065.2 Penaeus monodon | reverse complement strand
TGTAAAACACAAGAGTCATCTCATTGAACAATAAACGTGTGAATTTCGTTTTATTGGGAAGTTAAATATTCTTTTTTCGTTACGTGACTTTGCCATTGATACTGCAATTGCATGCAATTAGCTTTAGTTTGCATTC
>NC_051409.1:6039353-6039427 GCF_015228065.2 Penaeus monodon | reverse complement strand
CATAGTTGCTATTACTGCTATTGGTATCATAGTAGTATTAATACCATTGTTGTTGTTAAGCATAGTTTTTTATC
>NC_051409.1:6038913-6039055 GCF_015228065.2 Penaeus monodon | reverse complement strand
CATAAACACATTCTTTTATCAGCAACAGATAATTGCCGAACTATTCAGCAAAAATATAGAATCGAGACAGGGTGAATTGGGATGGAAACCCCGCTGGCTCGTCACAGTCTCGCTCTATTTAGAATAGAGACCTTTATTACTT
>NC_051409.1:6038201-6038472 GCF_015228065.2 Penaeus monodon | reverse complement strand
CTTGCAATCGAATCCGAGAAGCAATCATGACGTTTTCAACCAACAAGCAAACTCATGACCATATTTCTAAGCAACAGAACTCTGCGACGAAACTAAACGAATGAAAATCTACGATACATTTCCCCTTTCTCGTTATTTTCGTTTTTTTAAGTTCGTTTTTCGTATCTTACTTATGAAAACATTACTAGTGTTTGGTGTTTACTTATCAATACATAACTAAATATCGGTGTTACTTATTGATAACTTATGAAGTGTTGATTTTTGTTGATTG
>NC_051409.1:6037684-6037899 GCF_015228065.2 Penaeus monodon | reverse complement strand
ATGCATATGTGTACAAATATGTGAGTCTGTATGTATGGGCTAGCTCGTGTCTCCGTGCAAGAGCGTACATCCACATGCGCCTGTATATCTGTCAAAAAAAAAAATCAGAATCTTAAAGTTTCTGAACAACTGCATCCTGAAAGCCAAAGCAACAGAAATTTGAGAAGCATAAAAGGTTTTAAGTTTGCGACGCATAGAAAACGCAGTTACTTGTG
>NC_051409.1:6037034-6037423 GCF_015228065.2 Penaeus monodon | reverse complement strand
GCATCCAAATTTTCTACTCCGAGGCACAAACACCAAGCTGGAGCACGGATGAAAGCGCCTCCAGCGGGCAGCCTTCAAGATCTCTCTCACGCACAGCCTGGTTGCTTCATGATAATTCGCATGCAGCTACCATGGAACGACGGAAAGCGACAGAATAGCTAAGTCTCCCCTCCTACCCCCCCTCTCCTCGGAAGGCTCGCTAAAAGAAAACGGGAAGCAAAAAAATCATTCCTATAAGCTCCAGAAGGATTCGTCACACAGAGGATCAAAACCTGAATCGCATTCAGTCCTAAATCGTATTCAAACCTGAATCGCAGAGGAACTGATGCTGTTTCTTCCTTGTTTATTTGCTTATTTCAGTTACAGAAGTATTGGTTCTGAATACGGGC
>NC_051409.1:6036276-6036369 GCF_015228065.2 Penaeus monodon | reverse complement strand
TAACGGAATGTACGAATAAAAATGTAGAAAGGAAAATGATGATAACAGTGATGAATTTTCCTCCTTATGGACGCCGATTTAAGCCCATCTGGA
>NC_051409.1:6035520-6035606 GCF_015228065.2 Penaeus monodon | reverse complement strand
TTCTGTTGATGAAGGTTGATCCCCTTCGCCTCCAAGCGTGACGTCAGCGGATTATGAGGAAGATGAACCAAAGCCAAGAGATAATG
>NC_051409.1:6033858-6034135 GCF_015228065.2 Penaeus monodon | reverse complement strand
GAGTCTTTTGTGTACCTACGCATATGTACGTGTGTGCGTTCCCAGGTTTTACTCACACGTGTATACCACTCCACACGCCGACAGCCCGAGATTGAGCCATACTTTATGCGTACGCTGAAACAGTTCCCCCTCACGCCTCTGCTTCAAGCTAATATCACCCCTCGAGCCGTGGGACACTAAGGCTGATTTTCCCTTGCGTGCATCGAATTGCGTTCTAAGGGCACTAGGAATGGCACTGCGGTGGGTTAAGAGAACCAATGATTGACAGCGTTTTTTT
>NC_051409.1:6032436-6032612 GCF_015228065.2 Penaeus monodon | reverse complement strand
GCTGCTATTATCCTTAATATCATTGTTACTTTTATCATTACAGACGGGAGCGCGGCGTGTGCCATGTTCTCCCGCACTATGGAGAAGTCAGGGGGTAGAGGATGGGTTGGCCGTAGATTACCCAATTCCTCAAGCTCTACCTACTGTGAGCTTCATAGCCTCCTGGATGCTGCCAT
>NC_051409.1:6030577-6030739 GCF_015228065.2 Penaeus monodon | reverse complement strand
TTTACCCCTTTTTTTTTTTTTCCCCCCCCTTTTCATGTCCCCCCCTTTCCCCCTTCCCCTATTTTCCCCTTCTTTTTCCCCCCCCTTTATCCCCCTTTTTTCTCTTTCCCTTTTTTTCCCTTTTTTTTTTAAAAAAAAAAAACCCCCGCTTTTCCCTTTTTA
>NC_051409.1:6029438-6029543 GCF_015228065.2 Penaeus monodon | reverse complement strand
GAGCATTGGTAAAACGGCGTTGATTTTGGACGAAAGTCGCGATCGCGAAGCCGCTCTGAGGGAAGGAAGATCGGGTGAAAGTATCCTTTTTTGGGTTAAATTCGA
>NC_051409.1:6027439-6028496 GCF_015228065.2 Penaeus monodon | reverse complement strand
AAAAAACACAAAACAAAAAGTTCCGGCTCCCCCCCTCTCCCCAAAATTCCCTCTTTCCGCCCACCCCTGCCCCAAAACGTCACAAGTAATCAAAAGAAAGAAAAATTGCGAAAAAGTTCCGAAAAAGAAAAACCGCAAAAATGCAACAACAAGCTGAAAACCCCAAAACCCTTCCCCCCCCTCCGTTTCCCCCCTCCCCTCCCCCTCCAAAAAAAGGAGAAGAAGAAGAAGAAAAGAAAGAAAGAAAGAAAAGAAAAAAAGTAAAAAAGGGAAGAAAAGAAAGGAAGAAAAAAAAAGAAAGAAACAGAAAACAAACTTCCAAGTTCCCGCAAAAAAGCCCCGTTTTCAATGCAACCCCCCCCAGAACAAGACATTGCAAAGGCCAGGGGAAAACAAAGGAAATTGATCTTGCACCCAACCCTTGGCCTTTGGGGAGAAGGGAAGAGGGGAACAGAGAAGAGGGGAAGAGGAAGGGCGAGGGGGAAGGAAGGAAAGAGAAGAATGGGAAGAAAGGGGGTAGGAAGGGGGAATGAGGGGAAGATGAAGATGGGAAGAGGGGAAAAAAGAGGGGGAAGAGGGAAGGGGCGAAAAGGGGATGGAATAATATGAGTGGAAATGCCTGGAAAAATGAATAACGGAGGAAAGTGATGGGGGGGATGAATGGGAAAAATGGGAATGAAAGGGTGAATAGATTGGGGTGAAGGGAAAGGTTGGAATGAAGAATAAGGGGTGAGGAAGAAGGAGAGGGAATGAAAAAATGAATTAAGAATAAAAAGGATGGATGAAGAAGAAAAAGGGAAGGGTGAAAAGAATAAAATAGATGGAAATGAATACGAAAGAATGAAAGTAGAAGAAAGGGGTAATGAATAAAAAAAGAATAATAAGGAAGAAATGGGAACCAATAAGTAAAAAAACAAGATTGTGAAAAAAAATGAAGAAAAAAGGGGTAATGAATAAAAATTTGGGAAAAAAAAGGGCAAATTTTCCCAAAAAAAAGTTGCAAAAAAAAATTGAAAAAAAGGTCTGATATTTCCATTATTACAGACACTTGGCTTGA
>NC_051409.1:6026985-6027090 GCF_015228065.2 Penaeus monodon | reverse complement strand
TTCTAAAAGAAGAAAATTGTCCCGTAAATAAGTTTTCCTTTGAATTTTAGGAAAAAACTCGCTGATTTCTTTGGTTATTTTTGTCTTTAATCTAGTCATCAGAGG
>NC_051409.1:6026613-6026897 GCF_015228065.2 Penaeus monodon | reverse complement strand
AAACAACATGCAAGCAAACAAGCAAGCAAGAAGCAACAAGTAATCAACAGGCAATCAACACGCAAACTACGTACAAGCAACAAGAAGCAACACGAAACAATAAAGTAAACCAACAAGCGGTAAGCAACATGCAAATCAGCAAGCAACAAGTAATCAACAGTAAGCAACACGCAAACAACTTGCAAGCAACAAGTAATCAACAAGCAAGCAACATGCAAACAACATGCAAGCAACAAGCAAGCAACAGACATGCAACAAGCTAGCAACAACCAACCAGAAATCGA
>NC_051409.1:6026237-6026412 GCF_015228065.2 Penaeus monodon | reverse complement strand
ACACGAAATCACAAAGCTTCCAAGTTGCGCCTTGCAAAGAACAGCCTCGGATTTTTGCATATGCATGACCATCTCCCATGAACAATGACATGTGCAAATTTTGGCCGGATGGGAATACAAATTGGCCAAATGTGATCTTGGCAGCTGCCAATTCGCCTTGGCCAGTTGGATTCGG
>NC_051409.1:6025405-6025783 GCF_015228065.2 Penaeus monodon | reverse complement strand
TCCACAAAGTGCATAATTGAGGTCTGATATTTCCATTATTACAGACACTTGGCTTTGACTTGTTAATGAATAATTGTTCATTATAACATTTATTTTTGTTCTTTTTAATATGATAGATTTGTTTCATGTGATGATAGATAAGTATTTTTTAATGTATGTAAGTATTTTTTATTTTTTAATATTTTTTTGATGATAGATAAGTATTTTTTTTTTTATATATAATGTTCTTTGTATCTTTTGTTAATGATATGATGGTGTGTTTCGTGCTCGACATTTTATATTTTAATAGTTTTTTGTGTTTTTAATACGGCGTTGGATTTTTTTTTGTGTGTTTGGTGATAGATAAGGAAAAAAATATATCAGAAAATATATCAAAAA
>NC_051409.1:6025282-6025362 GCF_015228065.2 Penaeus monodon | reverse complement strand
CTATTTTGTGTTCGTTATAACACATTTTTATCGTGTTTTTTTTGTGTGTTTTTAATATGATGCATTTTTTGTGTGTGTGT
>NC_051409.1:6025154-6025232 GCF_015228065.2 Penaeus monodon | reverse complement strand
TTATGGTGCTATATGGTATAATGTTCTTTGTGACTTTTGTTAATGATATGATGATGCGTTTTGTGTTCGTTATAAAAC
>NC_051409.1:6024745-6024959 GCF_015228065.2 Penaeus monodon | reverse complement strand
AAAAAGCTGACTTTCTATCTCGATAGCTTTTTAACATAAGCCAATAATTAACAACAACAGTCATATGGACACATAAACATTCATAAATCACTTTTTGCGGCATCGCCCAATTAGCGAGACGCAATTAGGTATACAGACGTAAGTAGCCTGAGATTCATTTCGCTTTATAATACGAAAGCAATTATTAATGGACGTATTTCTTTATTATTATCAT
>NC_051409.1:6024532-6024622 GCF_015228065.2 Penaeus monodon | reverse complement strand
TTTTTTTTTTTTTTATATTTGACCTTGTACACATCGAAGTTATTATGTTTATAAGTATCTAATGAATGAATGCAGTTGTCATTCAATACT
>NC_051409.1:6024145-6024427 GCF_015228065.2 Penaeus monodon | reverse complement strand
TGCCTGTTTCTTTATGAAAAAAAAGCTGTTTGTAATAAAAACATTATTTCCTGGAAAAGTGATACCCGGGCCTTTTCAAATTTTTCAGCCCAGGGGAAAGCAGGAACATCTGATTTAAAAAAGAAAATTATTTTCTAAATCATTCAGCAATATATTTCATTCTAAAAAAAAAGGGTGGGAGGATGGGGGGCTGGGGTGTCCTGAGTTTTTTTTTTTTTAATTTTCTAAATCATTCAGCAATATATTTCATTCTAAAAAAACGAGGTCGCAATCAGTGAGTGA
>NC_051409.1:6022153-6022453 GCF_015228065.2 Penaeus monodon | reverse complement strand
TTTTTTTTTCAAAATCATATCTGAAAGTTATAACGTGAGGTGGATGTTACGATTATTACATTAGGAGAATTGACAGGATTAATAATGACAAAATCCGCGGATCATTGCAAATATCAACGAAAGCATTGCAAATATCAAGGGAAATATGGGAGAGAAAGTGAAAATGCCACGGTCATGTAACGAGGAGAGAGGAAGAAAATGTGGGGAAAATGAATGCTTGATATAGAGATCGAAGGGAGAGGGAAAGGAGGAAGGCCATGAAGGAGGTGGAGAGAAAAGGGAATAATGGCGAAGAGTATT